>NW_026512933.1:0-27500 GCF_027579735.1 Bombina bombina | reverse complement strand
ACCCTGTGGCACATCTTCCGGCTCTGTACCACACTGTTGGAGGACCACAATGCTCAGGCTTGGCTCCCTTGTTGGGGTTTTCTCTATCTGCCTTGTATAAACTTCCCTTGAATCTCATTACCACATTTGTGTTGAAAACACCCAAATCTTTTTGTGTTCTCTAGAGAACTCTCCCTGTCCCATTGCTCTAATTTACATAGAATATATAGAATTGGATATTTGTTGAACAAAAGCTTTAAGCCTCTCACACATGGTGCCTCATTAGGATTGCTGCTACCTGCTCCTTAGGGATCCACCTCTTCCCTCAGTAGTCTGACCAAAGATGTTCATAGTACTCTCTTACCACTTGCTAAGCTTCCAATAATCTCTCTTATAGGTTGTTTTTTTTTTAAAAAATCCGTTCCTGATAATTTGTACTCAACAACACATTATAGATCCAGTATAACATTATTAGAGAGTGTCCAATTCTGTAAAATTCCCCATCATAAAGTAAAATATCACATTGACTCACAAGGGCAGTTTCTCTCTAGCGTTGCAGCCTATACTGACAAGATCCGTTCCGCAATCTAAAAGCAGTAGTTATGAGTTTTACGCTACAAAACTGTAACATAAAAATCATAACTAAAGTGTTACAAAGTACACTAAACACCCATAAACTACCTTACCCCTAAACCGAGGCCCTCCCGCATTGCAAACACTATATTAAAGATATTAACCCCTAATCTGCTGCTCCCGACATCGCCACCACTAAAAAGAATTATTAACCCCTATTCAGCTGCTCTCCGGCATCGTCACCACTATAATAAAGTTATTTTAGTGTTTGTTATTTTTTGTAATTTAGCCTTTTTTATTTTTTGTAATTAGATACTTTGTAATTTTTAGAGTAGTGTTAGGATTTTTTAATGTGTAGTTTAGTTTTATTTAATTGGTAGTTAGTTCAATTTTATTTTAATAATTATATTAGTTTAATTGTTAGTTTAAACTTAGTTCTGTTAAACCGCCGCCCTCCCGCATCGCGAACACTTAAATATTATTAACCTCTAATCTGCCGTCCACCCACATCGCCCCCACTGTACTAAAGTTATTAAGCCCTACACTATTGCCACTATAATAAACCTATTAACCCCTAAACCGCAAGCCCCCCGCAACGAAATATACCAAAGTAAACTAGTAACCCCTAAACCTAACGCCCTGAAAAAAAAATACAAAGACCCCCCCAACAGTAAAACTCACCACCTAACCAACCCCCCAAAATAAAAAAATACTAATTCTAAAAGAACCTAATCTACCCATTGCTCTAAAAAGGGTATTTGTATGGGCATTGCCCTTAAAAGGGCATTTAGCTATTTTGCTGCCCAAACCCTAATCTAAAAAAAAACACACAAAAAAACCCTTAAAAAAACCTAACACTAATCCCCGACAATCTACTTACTGTTTTTGAAGTCCCGCTTGAACATCCAGGCGGCGAGAAGTCTTCATCCAGACGGCCTCTTCTATCTTCATCCAGGCGGCCTCTTCTATCTTCATCCAGGCGGCGAAGTCCTCATCCAGGCGGCGAGAAGTCTTCATCCAGACGGCCTCTTCTATCTTATTCCAGGTGGCATCTTCTATCTTGAGCTCGGCGGTGCGGAGCGGGTCCATCCTGAAGACATCCGGCGCAGAGCATACTCTTCATATGGTCGTCGCCGTACACTGAATCTTCAATGCGTCCCTTGCATTCCTATTGGCTGAAAAATTTGAATCAGCCAATAGGAATTAGAGCTGCTAAAATCCTATTGGCTTTTCAAGTCAGCCAATAGGATTTAAGCAGCTCTCATTCTATTGGATGATGAATCAGGCCCTTTTAAGGCTCTTTTAAGGGCTATTGGTAGTTTATTCTAGATTAGGTTTTTTTTTTTTTTTTTTTAAATGGGTGTTAGAAAAGGAATAACTTTTATTATTTTTGATAATTTGTTTGTTATTTTGTTTAATGTATTTTTTTCGTTTTGGGGTGGGTTTTTATTTTTAGATTAGGGCTTGCCCATACAAATGCCCTTTTCAGGGCAATGAGTAGATTAGGTTTTACTTTATTTTTATTTTGTGGGTTTGGGGGGTGGGGGTTTGTAATACTGTTAGGGGGTGCTTGTTTTGTTTTGTAGCAAAAGAGCTGTAAACTTTAGGGCAATGCCCTACAAAAGGCCCTTTATTATAGATTAGGGTTTTTTTTTGTTTTTTTTAAGGGTATTAGAATAGGAATAATTTTTGAAATTCAATGATTGCAAGAAAAAATACATTGGTTGCCAAATAACAACATTAACAAAAGTTCAAAGGAATAATAACATTTTCCAATATTAGGAAAAAGGGTGAAAGACACAACAAAGGCTTCTGAAATCTCTATTTTATAATATTAAAATCTTATTTGTGTGACTATTTGGATGACCACTCATAGGCCACTAGGATGAAGGCAATGGAAAAAGTGTGACAGTCAAATTTGCGGCCACTTTAGGGCCCAATGATAAATAATAAGCTTTGATGTAGGAAATACTGAATAAAAATTAAAGTAACTGGATTGCTAGTATGCTAAGCATAACAAAGTTTATCAGCGAGTGAGCACCGCTAGAGAAAATATATATATGAATTGTGAACACATGGCATATGCAGGGAATAATTTACTATAAGGAGGATTGCCGTATGTACTCTAACTGTAGGGTGGACCGCATTAATTAACTATGCTATCTGAGAGTAGGTAAGAGCACCCATACCAAAAATGTTGTAGACCTTCTTTATAAGTTAAATAACTGGAGAATTGGAGTTTCACAATACCGCAAGAGGTACCATGGTGATGAGTAATTCAAAAGTGGGCTATACATGAATGAGATTATGGGCAAATTTGTATGGTTAGTTACTATGGATTGCTCGAGAGAGGCTAAAATATGTAAGTTTGGAGATAACGAGATATTTTAGGATTATATGAATATAAAATAGATGCAGAGAGTTGTATATGCAAAGTTCCAGGGTTAAATACACAACCATAGTATTTCCCAAGATATTTAACCCACGCTTACACTTAAGAGTAGCTCCACTTGCAGGCAGAATATCACAAGTGTATACAATGTTTTCATCTATACAAGACTGCATAATGTAGTCCTTCTAGAGAAGCAAACTATTAGTTAAAGGGTAATTGAACATTTCCAAATGATTACTAAACAGAACTATGCTAGAAAAATATGAGTTCTATATTTTAACAGTAACTTTGATAAGGCTGTGTGGATTTATATCCCTACTACTTATATAATTAAACGTCATGGCACCAAACAGACCTCTGTAAAAGCTAAGGTAGCAGTGCAACATACTATAGAGAAGTCATCACTTTGCATGAGATATAAGTACTGTCTAGTAGCAATCAACAGGTGAAGAACAGCTAAAACTCAAAATGTGAACTATAGGAATGATTAACTCTTAAATTACGGGCAGGTATACAAAAAAAGGGGCAATCATCTTCTCGTTTGTCTCTAGACTATTAGTTATATTGTAGCTAGCTTAGGTTTTATTTCACAAGTAAGTATGTATTTAGTTAAGTAGGTATTATTTTGTTAATAATTGTAACTTTAATTTAGCTCTATTTTAATTATGTTAAAGTTAGGGGGTGTTAGGGTTAGGTTTAGGTTTACGGTTAGGGTTACGTTAGGGTTAGGGTTAGGTTTAGGGGTTAATATAGTTTAATTTAGGTTGTTGCAATGTGGGGGGCTGGCAGTTTAGGGATTAATAGGTTTATTTTTTGGTATTGATGTGGGAGGCCAGAGGTTTAGGGGTAAATACCTTTATTTAGTGGCAGCGATGTCAGGGAGCGGCGGAATAGGGGTTAATAACTTTAATATAGTGGCGGCGTTATCGGTAGCGGCAGATTAGGGGTTAATAACTTCATTTAGGTGGTGGCGATATCGGGAGTGGCAGATTAGGGGTTATTAACTGTAGGTAGGTGGCGGCGATGTTGGGGCGGCAGATTAGGGGTGTTTAGACTCGGGGTTTATGTCAGGGTGTTAGGTTTAAATGTAACTTTTATTTTCCCCATAGACATCAATGAGGCTGCGTTACAGGGCTTTTCATTCCACGATCGCAGGTGTTAGGCTTTTTTTCTGACCCGCTCTCCCCATTGATGTCTATGGGGGAAGCGTGCACGAGCACGTCAAAACAGTGCTTGTATTTTGTGCGGTATGGAGCTCAACGCAACCATATAGCACGCACAAGCCGGCTGTTTGAAAACTTGTAATGGCTACGCTATAGGGGGTTCAATAACCCAACTTTTGTTGTGTTCGTTAATTTCCCTATAGCGCGCATAACTCTTAATCTAGCTGTAAGTGAAGAACATAGGAATGTAAAATATGTGTTTTGCGCATCGGGTTTCGTGATTTAGATCTTAACTCAGGCTGTGTTACGGCACATACAAACTTCTTAGGGGAACGATATTGAAATATTACATATAGAATATTAAAAAAAATTAATAAAGTTATTAAACATACTGTAAAATATTCAAAATAATCTAAAGAATATATCTATATATTTTACAGTATGTTTAATAATTAAAAAAAATAATTATATATTTTTTAAATATTTTATATGTAATATTTTAGTAACGCTCCTTAAGGGTTAGGGCTTATGCACAATCTTTTTACTTTCAACTTGTAATTGAAGCCCAAAATGACTCGCTCAAAAAGCTTTTGTCCAGTGCTGTTTACGCTCGAGTGGGAGTGATAAACAGAGCTCCACTTGTAATCTAGCCCATAGTTAGGGGTGATATAACTGACAGCTTTCTAGGTTACTGTATTTTGATTCTGTAGTGGATGGGGAGAACCAGCATAAAAATAATACTTCATGGCAGAGTGTAAAACAGACTATTCGAAGGCTAATATTCAGAATATAAGTAAAAGCCCATGATGATGTAGGAATATTAATGCTAGCACATGGCTGATTTTCCTCTGTTTATCAGTCAGTTAAGTACTATTTCTTGTCCATACGTTCACCATTGTTCTGTCAGGATCTCTTACTGAGACGTTATTTCCTTACACATCACAGGTTTGCAATGATGAGTCTGGAGTTTGATTATATGTGTCAATATGATTACGTAGAGGTCCGCGATGGTGATAATGTGGATGCCAAGATCATCAAACGATTCTGTGGCAATGAACGTCCTCTGCCCATACGCAGCTCTGGATATACCCTGCACATCCTGTTTCAGTCAGACGGATCCAAGAATTTTGATGGTTTCTACGCCACCTTTGAAGAAGTCACAGGTATCGTCACTGAACACTCGGTTACATTGTACATAGTGGTTAAGAGCCTAATGATAACAAACTCAGTTTTTTGTTTTTAAAGGTCAGCACTGTCTAAATAATAAAAGTTTAATTGTGACTGTTGCTTTATAGCTGTAGTCACCCAGTGCACTTTATCAGACTTAATTGGCCTTGCTGGGACTCAAACCTGTAGTCCAGATGTTTGTGCCACATAACCCACTGACCTCACCAAAGGATCACACTGACTTGCATTATTAATACCTAACACTATTTGTCTCTGGTCTTCTAAATATGTGTAACTGTCCGTGTAAAGAGTTGCACAGTATTGTGTTCCTTTCTGTAGGTTTCACTTTGTGATGTAGAGAGTGACATAACCAATAGCAAACGTGTCTGATGGTCTTGTAAGCTCATTCTGCCCCCCTCATCCTTATATAGTGTGCAGGGGATTCCCACTACATACAGCTATGTGTGTATATGTCATTCCCAGGAGCATGTTTTACTAAACCATATCATGGCTGGCAGTGTAACCCTCTTCTCTCTCCACTGATACGAGTTTGTTTATTTCAGCCTGCTCCTCGTCGCCCTGCTTCCATGATGGTACATGCATTGTAGGGAGCACTGGATCCTACAGCTGCGCGTGTCTCGCTGGGTACACAGGGAAACACTGTGAAACTGGTGAGTATGACAGATAGGATTACATATCTAGGGCCACATCTTGTCACATCACTAGTGACAAACATATGGGTGCATTTATCTGTCCCTGAATACCAAGTACATAAACACTTATAAGCAATCCCCTTATGAAGTTGATTACAAATGGGACATGGTTGCCATATTTTTTTCATCCAGTGTCATATATGTGATAAAATCGTGTTTCAAGATATACTAGTGTCACTTCTGACTGACTTAAGTCTGTGTCGTGATGGAGACACTGTTTTCTGTCACTGTCTTTGCAAGCATTGAATTATAACAATCACTCACCTAGATTACGAGTTTTGCGTTGCTTACGGTAGCGGTGAGCTGGCAAAACTTGCTCGTGCACGATTTCCCCATAGGAATCAATGGGGGAGAGCCGGCTGAAAATTCCCTAACACCTGCAAAAAAACAGCGTTCAGCTCTTAACGCAGCCCCATTGATTCCTATGTCTACACCTAACACCCTAACATGAACCCCGAGTCTAAACACCCCTAATCTTACACTTATTAACCCGTAATCCATCGCCCCCGACATCGCCGAAACCTACATTATATTATTAACCCCTAATCTGCCGCTCCGGACACCGTCGCCACCTACATTATACTTATTAACCCCTAATCTGCTGCCCTCAACATCGCCGACACCTACATTATATTTATTAACCCCTAATCTGCCGCCCCCAATGTCGCTGCCACTAAATTAAAGTTCTTAACCCCTAAACCTAAGTCTAACCCTAACCCCCCCTAACTTAAATATAATTTAAATAAATCTAAATAAAATAACTACAATTAACTAAATTATTCCTATTTAAAACTAAATACTTACCTATAAAATAAACCCTAAAATAGCTACAATATAACTAATATCTACATTGTAGCTATCTTAGGATTTATTTTTATTTTACAGGCAACTTTGTATTTATTTTAACTAGGTAGAATAGTTATTAAATAGTTATTTTACCTGTAAAATAAAACCTAACCTAAGTTACAATTACACCTAACACTACACTATAATTAAATTAATTACCTAAACTAAATACAATAATTACAATTAAATACAATTATCTAAAGTACACTAAATTACAGAAAATAATAAAATAATTACAAGTTTTTAAAACTAATTACACCTAATCTAATTCCCCTAATAAAACCCTACTCTAAAACCCACCCAATACCCCCTTAATAAAACCTAACACTAACCCCTTGAAGATCACCCTACCTTGAGAAGTCTTCACACAACCGGACCAAAGTCCTCAACGAAGCCGGGCGAAGTGGTCCTCCAGATGGGCAGAAGTCTTCATCCAACCTGGGAAGAAGAGGTCCTCCAGATGGGCAGAAGTCTTCATCCAGGCGGCATCTTCTATCTTCATCAATCCGGAGCGGAGCGGCTCCATCTTCAAGACATCCGACGCGGAGCATCCTCTTCAAACGACGTCCAACTGAAGAATGAAGGTTCCTTTAAATCACGTCATCCAAGATGGCTTCCCTCCAATCAGCCAATAGAATGCCAGCTCAATCCTACTGGCTGATTGGATCAGCCAATAGGATTTTTTCTACCTTAATTCCGATTGGCTGATAGAATTCTATCAGCCAATCGAAATTAAAGGGACACCATCTTGGATGACGTCATTTAAAGGAACCTTCATTCTTCAGTTGGACGTCGTTTAAAGAGGATGCTCCGCATCGGATGTTTTGAAGATGGAGGCGCTCTGCGCTGGATAGATGAAGATAGAAGATGCCGCCTGGATGAAGACTTCTGCCCGTTTGGAGGACCTTTTCTTCCCGGCTTGGATGAAGACTTCTGCCCGTCTGGAGGACCTGTTCTTCCCAGCTTGGATAAAGACTTCTGCCCGTCTGGAGGACCACTTCGCCCGGCGTCGTTGAGGACTTCGGCCCAGTTGGGTGAAGACTTCTCAAGGTAGGGTGAATTTCAAGGGGTTAGTGTTTTATTATGGGGGTATTGGGTGGGTTTTAGAGTAGGGTGGGGTATGTGGGTGGTGGATTTTAATGTTGGGGGGTATTGTACTTTTTTTACAGGTAAAAGAGCTGAATACTTAGGGGCAAGGCCCCGCAAAAGGCCCTTTTAAGGGCTATTTGTAATTTAGTATAGGGTAGGGCTTTTTTTTTATTTTGGGGGGCTTTTTTATTTTATTAGGGGGATTAGATTAGGTGTAATTAGTTAAAAAAAACTAGTAATTATTTTATTATTTTCTGTAATTTAGTGTTTTTTTTCCGTACTTTAGATAATTGTATTTAATGGTATTTAATTGTATTTAGTTTAGGGAATTTATTTAATTATAGTGTAGTGTTAGGTGTAATTGTAACTTAGGCTAGGTTTTATTTTACAGGTAAATTTGACTTTATTTTATCTAGGTAGCTATTAAATAGTTAATAACTATTTAATAACTATTCTACCTAGTTAAAATGAATACAAACTTGCCTGTAAAATAAAAATAAATCCTAAGCTAGCTACAATGTTACTATTAGTTATATTGTAGCTATCTTAGGGTATATTTTATAGGTAAGTATTTAGTTTTAAATAGGAATAATTTAGTTAAGTGTAGTTATTTTATTTAGATTTATTTAAATTATATTTAAGTTAGGGGTTGTTAGGGTTAGGGTTAGACTTAGATTTAGGGGTTAATACATTTAATATAGTTGCGGCGACGTTGGGGGTGGCAGATTAGGGGTTAATAAAATTTAACTAGTGTTTGCGATGCGGGAGTGCGGCGGTTTAGGGGTTAATATATTTTTATAGTGGCGGCGATGTCCGGTTCGGCAGATTAGGGGTTAAAATTTTTATTTTAGTGTTTGTTACGTTTTATTTTAGTGTTTTGTTAGTCTGTTACGTCTTTTAGACCACTCATGGGAAACTACAAGTCCCAGCATGCAGTGGAATTGTAGGAATCCCCCATATAAGAGGTGAAGCATGGGAAAAATAGACTAGCAACAGACAGTAAGGTCAGTATGTACTCACACCATTGTAAAGGGGTATTACTTCTGTAATTTTACTTTTCATTACTTGTATAATACAGTTATATTTAATAGATTATAATCTGCTCCTCTGCACATGCAATTATTTGTTTAGGATTGTCCTACCCCAAGCCCATAGGTAACGTAGTAATATACGTGCATTTAGTAGCATTTATTTGTTTTATACAAGTCATCTCTTGAAGAGCAGGAATCCTAATGGTACTAATTATTTTATACTCTAAATCTGACCATGAAGCTAAAATCTGATAGAAAAAGCTCACCAAAACATCACCAAAAGTGCAGAATTAATAAAGATTTGTTTCTCTTCACAACTGTGAAATGCCAGTTCAGCTCCATTATAATGCCAGGAGGCATATCTAGTTCATTACCGCTTTGCGCATAGAATGAGTCCCACTGTGATGGATTCCAACATTGCAAAAATACCCTAAAAACCTTAAAGAACAAACAAGTTTCTAGAAATATAATAAATTAAAGGACACAACATCATCATCTTTACAACAGCGAGATACAACCGTGATATGAGAAACTTCACACAAGCAATAGCGAGAAATGATCGTGAGATAAAATACTTCACACAAGCAATAGCGAGACATGACCATGAAATAAAATACTTCACATGCTCAATATCGAGACACGACCGTGAGATAAAATACTTTACATACTCAATAGCGAGACATGACCGTGACATAAAATACTTCACATGCACAATAGTGAGACACGGCTGTGAGATAAAATACTTCACATGCTCAATAGTGAGACATGACCATGAGATAAAATACTTTACATACTCAATAGCGAGACACGACTATAAGATAAAATACTTCACATGCTCAATAGCGAGACACGACTGTGAGATAAAATACTTCACATGCTCAATAGCGAGATACGATCGTGAGATAAAATACTTCACATGCTCAATAGCAAGACACGACCGTGAGATAAAATACTTCACATGCACAATAGTGAGACATGACCGTAAAATAAAATACTTTACCTACTCAATAGCGAGACACGAACGTGAGATAAAATACTTCACATGCTCAATAGCGAGACACGACTGTGAGATAAAATACTTTACATACTCAATAGGAAAACACAACCGTGAGATAAAATACTTCACATGCTCAATAGAGAGACACAACCGTGAGATAAAATACTTCACATGCCCAATAGCAAGACACGGCCGTGAGATAAAATACTTCACATGCTCAATAGCGAGACACAACCGTGAGATAAAATACTTCACATGCTCTATAGCGAGACACAACCGTGAGATAAAATACTCAATATGCTCAATAGCGAGAAACAACCGTGAGATAAAATACTTCACAAACTCAATAGCAAGACACAACCGTGAGATGAAATACTTCACATGCTCTATAGCGAGACACAAACGTGAGATAAAATACTTCAGACGTGCAATGGCGAGACACAACATGAGCTAAAATACTTCACATGCTCTATAGCGAGAAACAACCGTCAGATAAAATACTTCACATGCTCAATAGTGAGACATGACCGTGAGATAAAATACTTTACATACTCAATAGCGAGACACGAATGTGAGATAAAATACTTCACATGCTCAATAGTGAGACACGACTGTGAGATAAAATACTTCACATGCTCAATAGCGAGACACGATCGTGAGATAAAATACTTCACATGCTCAATAGCGAGACACGACCGTGAGATAAAATACTTTACATACTCAATAGCGAGACACAACCGTGAGATAAAATACTTCACATGCTCTGTAGCAAGACACAATCGTGAGATTAAATACTTCACATGCTCTATAACGAGACACAACCGTGAGATAAAATATTTCACATACTCTATAGCGAGACACAACCGTGAGATAAAATACTTTACATGCTCTATAGCGAGACACAACCGTGAGATGAAATCGTTCACATGCTCAAAAGCGAGACACAACCATGAGATAAAATACTCCACATGCTGAATAGCGAGACACAACCGTGAGATTAAATACTTCACATGCTCAATAGCGGGACACAACCATACGATAAAATACTTCACATGCTCTATAGCGAGACACAACCGTGAGATAAAATACTCAATATGCTCAATAGCGAGAAACAACCGTGAGATAAAATACTTCACAAACTCAATAGCAAGACACAACCGTGAGATAAAATACTTCACATGCTCTATAGCAAGACACAAATGTGAGATGAAATACTTCACATGCTCTATAGCGAGACACAAACGTGAGATAAAATACTTCAGACGTGCAATGGCGAGACACAACGTGAGCTAAAATGCTTCACATGCTCTATAGCGAGAAACAACCGTCAGATAAAATACTTCACATGCTCAATAGTGAGACATGACCGTGAGATAAAATACGTTACATACTCAATAGCGAGACACGAATGTAAGATAAAATACTTCACATGCTCAATAGTGAGACACGACTGTGAGATAAAATACTTCACATGCTCAATAGCGAGACACGATCGTGAGATAAAATACTTCACATGCTCAATAGCGAGACACGACCGTGAGATAAAATACTTTACATACTCAATAGTGAGACACAACCGTGAGATAAAATACTTCACATGCTCTGTAGCAAGACACAATCGTGAGATTAAATACTTCACATACTCTATAACGAGACACAACCGTGAGATAAAATATTTCACATACTCTATAGCAAGACACAACCGTGAGATAAAATATTTCACATACTCTAAAGCGAGACACATTTGTGAGATGAAATACTTCACATGCTCTATAGCAAGACATAACCGTGAGATGAAATACTTCACATGCTCTATAGCAAGACACAACCGTGAGATAAAAAACTTCACATACTCAATAGTGAGACATGACCGTGAGATAAAATACTTTACATACTCAATAGCGAGACACGAATGTAAGATAAAATACTTCACATGCTCAATAGCGAGACACGACTGTGAGATAAAATACTTCACATGTTCAATAGCGAGACACGACTGTGAGATAAAATACTTTACATACTCAATAGCGAGACACAACCGTGAGATAAAATACTTCACATGCTCTGTAGCAAGACACAATCGTGAGATTAAATACTTCACATACTCTATAACGAGACACAACCGTGAGATAAAATATTTCACATACTCTATAGCAAGACACAACAGTGAGATAAAATATTTCACATACTCTAAAGCGAGACACATTTGTGAGATGAAGTACTTCACATGCTCTATAGCAAGACATAACCGTGAGATAAAATACTTCACATACTCTATAGCAAGACACAATCTTGAGATTTAATACTTCAAATGCTTTATAGCGAGACACAACCGTGAGGTGAAATATTTCACATACTCTATAGCAAGACACAACCGTGAGATAAAATGCTTCACATGCTCTATAGTGAGAAACAACCGTCAGATAAAATACTTCACATGCTCAATAGTGATACATGACCGTGAGATAAAATACTTTACATACTCAATAGCGAGACAAGAATGTAAGATAAAATACTTCACATGCTCAATAGCGAGACACGACTGTGAGATAAAATACTTCACATGCTCAATAGCGAGACACGATCATGAGATAAAATACTTCACATGCTCAATAGCGAGACACGACTGTGAGATAAAATACTTTACATACTCAATAGCGAGACACAACCGTGAGATAAAATACTTCACATGCTCTGTAGCAAGACACAATCGTGAGATTAAATACTTCACATACTCTATAACGAGACACAACCGTGAGGTGAAATATTTCACATACTCTATAGCAAGACACAACCGTGAGATAAAATACTTCACATACTCTATAGCAAGACACAATTGTGAGATGAAATACTTCACATGCTCTATAGCAAGACACAACCGTGAGATTAAATACTTCACATACTCTATAGCGAGACACAATTGTGAGATGAAATACTTCACATGCTCTATAGCTAGACATGACTGTGAGATGAAATACTTCACATGCTAAATAGTGAGACAGAACCATGAGATAAAATAGTTCACACGCGCAATAGCGATACACAACAGTTAGATAAAATACATCACACGCGAAATAGCGAGACTCAACCATAAGATAAAATACTTCACACACACAATAGCGAGACACAACCATGAGATAAAATACTTTACATGCACTATAGTGAGACACAACCGTGAGATGAAATACGTCACATGCTCAAAAGCGAGACACAACCATGAGATAAAATACTCCACATGCTGAATAGCGAGACACAACCGTGAGATTAAATATTTCACATGCTCAATATCGGGACACAACCATACGATAAAATACTTCACATACTCTATAGCGAGACACAATTGCGAGATGAAATACTTCACATGCTCTATAGCAAGACACAACAGTGAGATAAAATACTTCACATACTCTATAGCGAGACACAATTGTGAGATGAAATACTTCTCACGCTCTATAGCGAGACATGACCGTGAGATGAAATACTTCACAAACTCAATAGCAAGACACAACCGTGAGATAAAATACTTCACATGCTCTATAGCAAGACACAACCGTGAGATAAAATACTTCACATGCTCTATAGCGAGACACAAACGTGAGATAAAATACTTCAGACGTGCTCTATAACGAGACACGACCGTGAGATAAAATATTTCACATACTCTAAAGCGAGACACATTTGTGAGATGAAATACTTCACATGCTCTATAGCGAGACATAACCTTGAGATAAAATACTTCACATACTCTATAGCAAGACACAATCTTGAGATTTAATACTTCAAATGCCTTATAGCGAGACACAACCGTGAGGTGAAATATTTCACATACTCTATAGCAAGACACAACCGTGAGATAAAATACTTCACATACTCTATAGCGAGACACAATTGTGAGATGAAATACTTCGCATGCTCTATAGCGAGACATGACCATGAGATGAAATACTTCACATGCTAAATAGCGAGACAGAACCATGAGATAAAATAGTTCACACGCGCAATAGCGATACACAACAGTTAGATAAAATACATCACACGCAAAATAGCGAGACTCAACCATAAGATAAAATACTTCACACTCACAATAGCGAGACACAACCGTGAGATAAAATACTTTACATGCTCTATAGCGAGACACAACCGTGAGATGAAATAGTTCACATGCTCAAAAGCGAGACACAACCATGAGATAAAATACTCCACATGCTGAATAGCGAGACACAACCGTGAGATTAAATACTTCATATGCTCAATAGCGGGACACAACCATACGATAAAATACTTCACATGCTCTATAGCGAGACACAATTGTGAGATGAAATACTTCACATGCTCTATAGCAAGACACAACTGTGAGATAAAATACTTCACATACTCTATAGCGAGACACAATTGTGAGATGAAATACTTCACACGCTCTATAGCGAAACATGACCGTGAGATGAAATACTTCACAAACTCAATAGCAAGACACAACCGTGAGATAAAATACTTCACATGCTCTATAACGAGACACAACCGTGAGATAAAATATTTCACATACTCTAAAGCGAGACACATTTGTGAGATGAAATACTTCACATGCTCTATAGCGAAACATAACCTTGAGATAAAATACTTCACATACTCTATAGCAAGACACAATCTTGAGATTTAATACTTCAAATGCTTTTTAGCGAGACACAACCGTGAGGTGAAATATTTCACATACTCTATAGCAAGACACAACCGTGAGATAAAATACTTCACATACTCTATAGCGAGACACAATTGTGAGATGAAATACTTCACATGCTCTATAGCGAGACATGACCGTGAGATGAAATACTTCACATGCTAAATAGCGAGACAGAACCATGAGATAAAATAGTTCACACGCGCAATAGTGATACACAACAGTTAGATAAAATACATCACACGCGAAATAGCGAGACTCAACCATAAGATAAAATACTTCACACGCACAATAGCGAGACACAACCGTGAGATAAAATACTTTACATGCTCTATAGCGAGACACAACCGTGAGATGAAATACTTCACATGCTCAAAAGCGAGACACAACCATGAGATAAAATACTCCACATGCTGAATAGCGAGACACAACCGTGAGATTAAATACTTCACATGCTCAATAGCTGGACACAACCATACGATAAAATACTTCACATGCTCTATAGCGAGACACAACCGTGAGATAAAATACTCAATATGCTCAATAGCGAGAAACAACCGTGAGATAAAATACTTCACAAACTCAATAGCAAGACACAACCGTGAGATAAAATACTTCACATGCTCTATAGCAAGACACAACCGTGAGATGAAATACTTCACATGCTCTATAGCGAGACAGAAACGTGAGATAAAATACTTCAGACGTGCAATGGCGAGACACAACGTGAGATAAAATACTTCACATGCTCAATAGTGAGACATGACCGTGAGATAAAATACTTTACATACTCAATAGCGAGACACAAATGTAAGATAAAATACTTCACATGCTCAATAGTGAGACACGACTGTGAGATAAAATACTTCACATGCTCAATAGCGAGACACAATCGTGAGATAAAATACTTCACATGCTCAATAGTGAGAAACGACCGTGAGATAAAATACTTTACATACTCAATAGCGAGACACAACCGTGAGATAAAATACTTCACATGCTCTGTAGCAAGACACAATCGTGAGATTAAATACTTCACATACTCTATAACGAGACACAACCGTGAGATAAAATATTTCACATACTCTATAGCGAGACACAACCGTGAGATAAAATACTTTACATGCTCTATAGCGAGACACAACCATGAGATGAAATACTTCACATGCTCAAAAGCGAGACACAACCATGAGATAAAATACTCCACATGCTGAATAGCGAGACACAACCGTGAGATTAAATACTTCACATGCTCAATAGCGGGACACAACCATACAATAAAATACTTCACATGCTCTATAGGGAGACACAACCGTGAGATAAAATACTCAATATGCTCAATAGCGAGAAACAACCGTGAGATAAAATACTTCACAAACTCAATAGCAAGACACAACCGTGAGATAAAATACTTCACATGCTCTATAGCAAGATACAACCGTGAGATGAAATACTTCACATGCTCTATAGCGAGACACAAACGTGAGATAAAATACTTCAGACGTGCAATGGCGAGACACAACGTGAGCTAAAATACTTCACATGCTCTATAGCGAGAAACAACCGTCAGATAAAATACTTCACATGCTCAATAGTGAGACATGACCGTGAGATAAAATACTTTACATACTCAATAGCGAGACACGAATGTAAGATAAAATACTTCACATGCTCAATAGTGAGACACGACTGTGAGATAAAATACTTCACATGCTCAATAGCGAGACACGATCGTGAGATAAAATACTTCACATGCTCAATAGCAAGACACGACCGTGAGATAAAATACTTTACATACTCAATAGCGAGACACAACCGTGAGATAAAATACTTAACATGCTCTGTAGCAAGACACAATCGTGAGATTAAATACTTCACATACTCTATAACGAGACACAACCGTGAGATAAAATATTTCACATACTCTATAGCAAGACACAACCGTGAGATAAAATATTTCACATACTCTAAAGCGAGACACATTTGTGAGATGAAATACTTCACATGCTCTATAGCAAGACATAACCGTGAGATGAAATACTTCACATGCTCTATAGCAAGACACAAACGTGAGATAAAATACTTCACATACTCTATAGCGAGACACAATTGTGAGATGAAATACTTCACATGCTCTATAGCGAGACATGACCATGAGATGAATTACTTCACAAACTCAATAGCAAGACACAACCGTGAGATAAAATACTTCACATGCTCTATAGCAAGACACAATTGTGAGATAAAATACTTCACATGCTCTATAGCGAGACACAATTGTGAGATAAAATACTTCAGACGTGCAATAGCGAGACACAACGTGAGATAAAATACTTCACATGCTCTATAGCGAGAAACAACCGTCAGATAAAATACTTCACATGCTCAATACTGAGACATGACTGTGAGATAAAATACTTTACATACTCAATAGCGAGACACGAATGTAAGATAAAATACTTCACATGCTCAATAGCGAGACACAATCTTGAGATAAAATACTTCACATGCTCAATAGCGAGACACGACCGTGAGATAAAATACTTTACATACTCAATAGCGAGACTCGAACGTGAGATAAAATACTTCACATGCACAATAGTGAGACACAACTGTGAGATAAAATACTTCACATGCTCAATAGTGAGACATGACTTTGAGATAAAATACTTTACATACTCAATAGCGAGACACGACCGTGAGATAAAATACTTCAAATACTCTATAGCAAGACACAATTATGAGATTAAATACTTCACATGCTCAATAGCGAGACACGACCGTGAGATAAAATACTTCAAATACTCAATAGCAAAACACAATTATGAGATTAAATACTTCACATGCTCAATAGTGAGACATGACCGTGAGATAAAATACTTTACATACTCAATAGCGAGACACGACCGTGAGATAAAATACTTCACATGCTCAATAGTGAGACATGACCGTTATATAAAATACTTTACATACTCAATAGCGAGACACGAATGTAAGATAAAATACTTCCCATGCTCAATAGTGAGACACGACTGTGAGATAAAATACTTCACATGCTCAATAGTGAGACATGACCGTGAGATAAAATACTTCACATACTCTGTAGCAAGACACAATCGTGAGATTAAATACTTCACATACTCTGTAACGAGACACAACCGTGAGATAAAATATTTCACATACTCTATAGCGAGACACAACCGTGAGATAAAATACTTTACATGCTCTATAGCGATACACAACCGTGAGATGAAATACTTCACATGCTCAAAAGCGAGACCCAACCATGAGATAAAATACTCCACATGCTGAATAGCGAGACACAACCGTGAGATTAAATACTTCACATGCTCAATAGCGGGACACAACCATACGATAAAATACTTCACATGCTCTATAGCGAGACACAACCGTGAGATAAAATACTCAATATGCTCAATAGCGAGAAACAACCGTGAGATAAAATACTTCACAAACTCAATAGCAAGACACAATCGTGAGATAAAATACTTCACATGCTCTATAGCAAGACACAACCGTGAGATGAAATACTTCACATGCTCTATAGCGAGACACAAACGTGAGATAAAATACTTCAGACGTGCAATGGCGAGACACAACGTGAGCTAAAATACTTCACATGCTCTATAGCGAGAAACAACCGTCAGATAAAATACTTCACATGCTCAATAGTGAGACATGACCGTGAGATAAAATACTTTACATACTCAATAGCGAGACACGAATGTAAGATAAAATATTTCACATGCTCAATAGTGAGACACGACTGTGAGATAAAATACTTCACATGCTCAATAGCGAGACACGATCGTGAGATAAAATACTTCACATGCTCAATAGTGAGACACGACCGTGAGATAAAATACTTTACATACTCAATAGCGAAACACAACCGTGAGATAAAATACTTCACATGCTCTGTAGCAAGACACAATCGTGAGATTAAATACTTCACATACTCTATAACGAGACACAACCGTGAGATAAAATATTTCACATACTCTATAGCAAGACACAACCGTGAGATAAAATATTTCACATACTCTAAAGCGAGACACATTTGTGAGATGAAATACTTCACATGCTATATAGCAAGACATAACCGTGAGATGAAATACTTCACATGCTCTATAGCAAGACACAACCGTGAGATAAAATACTTCACATACTCTATAGCGAGACACAATTGTGAGATGAAATACTTCACATGCTCTATAGCGAGACATGACCATGAGATGAATTACTTCACAAACTCAATAGCAAGACACAACCGTGAGATAAAATACTTCACATGCTCTATAGCAAGACACAATTGTGAGATAAAATACTTCACATGCTCTATAGCGAGACACAATTGTGAGATAAAATACTTCAGACGTGCAATAGCGAGACACAACGTGAGATAAAATACTTCACATGCTCTATAGCGAGAAACAACCGTCAGATAAAATACTTCACATGCTCAATAGTGAGACATGACTGTGAGATAAAATACTTTACATACTCAATAGCGAGACACGAATGTAAGATAAAATACTTCACATGCTCAATAGCGAGACACAACTGTGAGATAAAATACTTCACATGCTCAATAGCTAGACACAATCTTGAGATAAAATACTTCACATGCTCAATAGCGAGACAAGACCGTGAGATAAAATACTTTACATACTCAATAGCGAGACACGAACGTGAGATAAAATACATCACATGCACAATAGTGAGACACAACTGTGAGATAAAATACTTCACATGCTAAATAGTGAGACATGACCGTGAGATAAAATACTTTACATACTCAATAGCGAGACACGAATGTAAGATAAAATACTTCACATGCTCAATAGCGAGACACGACTGTGAGATAAAATACTTCACATGTTCAATAGCGAGACACGACTGTGAGATAAAATACTTTACATACTCAATAGCGAGACACAACCGTGAGATAAAATACTTCACATGCTCTGTAGCAAGACACAATCGTGAGATTAAATACTTCACATACTCTATAACGAGACACAACCGTGAGATAAAATATTTCACATACTCTATAGCAAGACACAACAGTGAGATAAAATATTTCACATACTCTAAAGCGAGACACATTTGTGAGATGAAGTACTTCACATGCTCTATAGCAAGACATAACCGTGAGATAAAATACTTCACATACTCTATAGCAAGACACAATCTTGAGATTTAATACTTCAAATGCTTTATAGCGAGACACAACCGTGAGGTGAAATATTTCACATACTCTATAGCAAGACACAACCGTGAGATAAAATGCTTCACATGCTCTATAGTGAGAAACAACCGTCAGATAAAATACTTCACATGCTCAATAGTGATACATGACCGTGAGATAAAATACTTTACATACTCAATAGCGAGACAAGAATGTAAGATAAAATACTTCACATGCTCAATAGCGAGACACGACTGTGAGATAAAATACTTCACATGCTCAATAGCGAGACACGATCATGAGATAAAATACTTCACATGCTCAATAGCGAGACACGACTGTGAGATAAAATACTTTACATACTCAATAGCGAGACACAACCGTGAGATAAAATACTTCACATGCTCTGTAGCAAGACACAATCGTGAGATTAAATACTTCACATACTCTATAACGAGACACAACCGTGAGGTGAAATATTTCACATACTCTATAGCAAGACACAACCGTGAGATAAAATACTTCACATACTCTATAGCAAGACACAATTGTGAGATGAAATACTTCACATGCTCTATAGCAAGACACAACCGTGAGATTAAATACTTCACATACTCTATAGCGAGACACAATTGTGAGATGAAATACTTCACATGCTCTATAGCTAGACATGACTGTGAGATGAAATACTTCACATGCTAAATAGTGAGACAGAACCATGAGATAAAATAGTTCACACGCGCAATAGCGATACACAACAGTTAGATAAAATACATCACACGCGAAATAGCGAGACTCAACCATAAGATAAAATACTTCACACGCACAATAGCGAGACACAACCATGAGATAAAATACTTTACATGCACTATAGTGAGACACAACCGTGAGATGAAATACGTCACATGCTCAAAAGCGAGACACAACCATGAGATAAAATACTCCACATGCTGAATAGCGAGACACAACCGTGAGATTAAATATTTCACATGCTCAATATCGGGACACAACCATACGATAAAATACTTCACATACTCTATAGCGAGACACAATTGCGAGATGAAATACTTCACATGCTCTATAGCAAGACACAACAGTGAGATAAAATACTTCACATACTCTATAGCGAGACACAATTGTGAGATGAAATACTTCACACGCTCTATAGCGAGACATGACCGTGAGATGAAATACTTCACAAACTCAATAGCAAGACACAACCGTGAGATAAAATACTTCACATGCTCTATAGCAAGACACAACCGTGAGATAAAATACTTCACATGCTCTATAGCGAGACACAAACGTGAGATAAAATACTTCAGACGTGCTCTATAACGAGACACGACCGTGAGATAAAATATTTCACATACTCTAAAGCGAGACACATTTGTGAGATGAAATACTTCACATGCTCTATAGCGAGACATAACCTTGAGATAAAATACTTCACATACTCTATAGCAAGACACAATCTTGAGATTTAATACTTCAAATGCCTTATAGCGAGACACAACCGTGAGGTGAAATATTTCACATACTCTATAGCAAGACACAACCGTGAGATAAAATACTTCACATACTCTATAGCGAGACACAATTGTGAGATGAAATACTTCGCATGCTCTATAGCGAGACATGACCATGAGATGAAATACTTCACATGCTAAATAGCGAGACAGAACCATGAGATAAAATAGTTCACACGCGCAATAGCGATACACAACAGTTAGATAAAATACATCACACGCAAAATAGCGAGACTCAACCATAAGATAAAATACTTCACACTCACAATAGCGAGACACAACCGTGAGATAAAATACTTTACATGCTCTATAGCGAGACACAACCGTGAGATGAAATAGTTCACATGCTCAAAAGCGAGACACAACCATGAGATAAAATACTCCACATGCTGAATAGCGAGACACAACCGTGAGATTAAATACTTCATATGCTCAATAGCGGGACACAACCATACGATAAAATACTTCACATGCTCTATAGCGAGACACAATTGTGAGATGAAATACTTCACATGCTCTATAGCAAGACACAACTGTGAGATAAAATACTTCACATACTCTATAGCGAGACACAATTGTGAGATGAAATACTTCACACGCTCTATAGCGAAACATGACCGTGAGATGAAATACTTCACAAACTCAATAGCAAGACACAACCGTGAGATAAAATACTTCACATGCTCTATAACGAGACACAACCGTGAGATAAAATATTTCACATACTCTAAAGCGAGACACATTTGTGAGATGAAATACTTCACATGCTCTATAGCGAAACATAACCTTGAGATAAAATACTTCACATACTCTATAGCAAGACACAATCTTGAGATTTAATACTTCAAATGCTTTTTAGCGAGACACAACCGTGAGGTGAAATATTTCACATACTCTATAGCAAGACACAACCGTGAGATAAAATACTTCACATACTCTATAGCGAGACACAATGTAAGATGAAATACTTCACATGCTCTATAGCGAGACATGACCGTGAGATGAAATACTTCACATGCTAAATAGCGAGACAGAACCATGAGATAAAATAGTTCACACGCGCAATAGTGATACACAACAGTTAGATAAAATACATCACACGCGAAATAGCGAGACTCAACCATAAGATAAAATACTTCACACGCACAATAGCGAGACACAACCGTGAGATAAAATACTTTACATGCTCTATAGCGAGACACAACCGTGAGATGAAATACTTCACATGCTCAAAAGCGAGACACAACCATGAGATAAAATACTCCACATGCTGAATAGCGAGACACAACCGTGAGATTAAATACTTCACATGCTCAATAGCTGGACACAACCATACGATAAAATACTTCACATGCTCTATAGCGAGACACAACCGTGAGATAAAATACTCAATATGCTCAATAGCGAGAAACAACCGTGAGATAAAATACTTCACAAACTCAATAGCAAGACACAACCGTGAGATAAAATACTTCACATGCTCTATAGCAAGACACAACCGTGAGATGAAATACTTCACATGCTCTATAGCGAGACAGAAACGTGAGATAAAATACTTCAGACGTGCAATGGCGAGACACAACGTGAGATAAAATACTTCACATGCTCAATAGTGAGACATGACCGTGAGATAAAATACTTTACATACTCAATAGCGAGACACAAATGTAAGATAAAATACTTCACATGCTCAATAGTGAGACACGACTGTGAGATAAATACTTCACATGCTCAATAGCGAGACACAATCGTGAGATAAAATACTTCACATGCTCAATAGTGAGAAACGACCGTGAGATAAAATACTTTACATACTCAATAGCGAGACACAACCGTGAGATAAAATACTTCACATGCTCTGTAGCAAGACACAATCGTGAGATTAAATACTTCACATACTCTATAACGAGACACAACCGTGAGATAAAATATTTCACATACTCTATAGCGAGACACAACCGTGAGATAAAATACTTTACATGCTCTATAGCGAGACACAACCATGAGATGAAATACTTCACATGCTCAAAAGCGAGACACAACCATGAGATAAAATACTCCACATGCTGAATAGCGAGACACAACCGTGAGATTAAATACTTCACATGCTCAATAGCGGGACACAACCATACAATAAAATACTTCACATGCTCTATAGGGAGACACAACCGTGAGATAAAATACTCAATATGCTCAATAGCGAGAAACAACCGTGAGATAAAATACTTCACAAACTCAATAGCAAGACACAACCGTGAGATAAAATACTTCACATGCTCTATAGCAAGACACAACCGTGAGATGAAATACTTCACATGCTCTATAGCGAGACACAAACGTGAGATAAAATACTTCAGACGTGCAATGGCGAGACACAACGTGAGCTAAAATACTTCACATGCTCTATAGCGAGAAACAACCGTCAGATAAAATACTTCACATGCTCAATAGTGAGACATGACCGTGAGATAAAATACTTTACATACTCAATAGCGAGACACGAATGTAAGATAAAATACTTCACATGCTCAATAGTGAGACACGACTGTGAGATAAAATACTTCACATGCTCAATAGCGAGACACGATCGTGAGATAAAATACTTCACATGCTCAATAGCAAGACACGACCGTGAGATAAAATACTTTACATACTCAATAGCGAGACACAACCGTGAGATAAAATACTTCACATGCTCTGTAGCAAGACACAATCGTGAGATTAAATACTTCACATACTCTATAACGAGACACAACCGTGAGATAAAATATTTCACATACTCTATAGCAAGACACAACCGTGAGATAAAATATTTCACATACTCTAAAGCGAGACACATTTGTGAGATGAAATACTTCACATGCTCTATAGCAAGACATAACCGTGAGATGAAATACTTCACATGCTCTATAGCAAGACACAAACGTGAGATAAAATACTTCACATACTCTATAGCGAGACACAATTGTGAGATGAAATACTTCACATGCTCTATAGCGAGACATGACCATGAGATGAATTACTTCACAAACTCAATAGCAAGACACAACCGTGAGATAAAATACTTCACATGCTCTATAGCAAGACACAATTGTGAGATAAAATACTTCACATGCTCTATAGCGAGACACAATTGTGAGATAAAATACTTCAGACGTGCAATAGCGAGACACAACGTGAGATAAAATACTTCACATGCTCTATAGCGAGAAACAACCCGTCAGATAAAATACTTCACATGCTCAATACTGAGACATGACTGTGAGATAAAATACTTTACATACTCAATAGCGAGACACGAATGTAGATAAAATACTTCACATGCTCAATAGCGAGACACAATCTTGAGATAAAATACTTCACATGCTCAATAGCGAGACACGACTGTGAGATAAAATACTTTACATACTCAATAGCGAGACTCGAACGTGAGATAAAATACTTCACATGCACAATAGTGAGACACAACTGTGAGATAAAATACTTCACATGCTCAATAGTGAGACATAACTTTGAGATAAAATACTTTACATACTCAATAGCGAGACACGACCGTGAGATAAAATACTTCAAATACTCTATAGCAAGACACAATTATGAGATTAAATACTTCACATGCTCAATAGCGAGACACGACCGTGAGATAAAATACTTCAAATACTCAATAGCAAAACACAATTATGAGATTAAATACTTCACATGCTCAATAGTGAGACATGACCGTGAGATAAAATACTTTACATACTCAATAGCGAGACACGGACCGTGAGATAAAATACTTCACATGCTCAATAGTGAGACATGACCGTTATATAAAATACTTTACATACTCAATAGCGAGACACGAATGTAAGATAAAATACTTCCCATGCTCAATAGTGAGACACGACTGTGAGATAAAATACTTCACATGCTCAATAGTGAGACATGACCGTGAGATAAAATACTTCACATACTCTGTAGCAAGACACAATCGTGAGATTAAATACTTCACATACTCTGTAACGAGACACAACCGTGAGATAAAATATTTCACATACTCTATAGCGAGACACAACCGTGAGATAAAATACTTAACATGCTCTATAGCGATACACAACCGTGAGATGAAATACTTCACATGCTCAAAAGCGAGGACCCAACCATGAGATAAAATACTCCACATGCTGAATAGCGAGACACAACCGTGAGATTAATTACTTCACATGCTCAATAGCGGGACACAACCATAAGATAAAATACTTCACATGCTCTATAGCGAGACACAACCGTGAGATAAAATACTCAATATGCTCAATAGCGAGAAACAACCGTGAGATAAAATACTTCACAAACTCAATAGCAAGACACAATCGTGAGATAAAATACTTCACATGCTCTATAGCAAGACACAACCGTGAGATGAAATACTTCACATGCTCTATAG
Source organism: Bombina bombina (assembly GCF_027579735.1). Classification (NCBI taxonomy): domain Eukaryota; kingdom Metazoa; phylum Chordata; class Amphibia; order Anura; family Bombinatoridae; genus Bombina; species Bombina bombina. The sequence continues at coordinate 1,708 of NW_026512933.1, read as the reverse complement.
CGAGACACAAACGTGAGATAAAATACTTCAGACGTGCAATGGCGAGACACAACGTGAGCTAAAATACTTCACATGCTCTATAGCGAGAAACAACCGTCAGATAAAATACTCACATGCTCAATAGTGAGAACATGGACGTGAGATAAAATACTTTACATACTCAATAGCGAGACACGAATGTAAGATAAAATATTTCACATGCTCATTAGTGAGACACGACTGTGAGATAAAATACTTCACATGCTCAATAGCGAGACACGATCGTGAGATAAAAATACTTCACATGCTCAATCAGTGACGACAGCGGTCTCGTTGAGATAAAATACTTACATACTCAAATAGACCGAAACACAACCGTGAGATAAAATACTATCACACTGCTCTGTAGCTAAGACCACAATCGTGAAGATTAAATACTCACAATACTCTATAACGAGACACGAACCGTGAGCATAAAATATTTCACATACTCTATAGCAAGACACAACCGAGAGATAAAATATTTCACATACTCTAAAGGCGAAGACACATTTGTGAGATGAAATACTTCACATAGGCAATATAGCAAGACATAACCGGTGACGATGAAATACTTCACAATGCTCTACTAGCAAGACACAACCGTGAGATAAAATACTTCACATACTCTACTAGCGAGACACAATGTGAGATGAAAAATACTTCACCATGACTCTATAGCAGAGACATGACCATGAGATGAATTACTTCACAAACTCAATAGCAAGACACAACCGTGAGATAAAATACTTCACATGCTCTATAGCAAGACACAATTGTGAGATAAAATACTTCACATGCTCTATAGCGAGACACAATTGTGAGATAAAATACTTCAGACGTGCAATAGCGAGACACAACGTGAGATAAAATACTTCACATGCTCTATAGCGAGAAACAACCGTCAGATAAAATACTTCACATGCTCAATAGTGAGACATGACTGTGAGATAAAATACTTTACATACTCAATAGCGAGACACGAATGTAAGATAAAATACTTCACATGCTCAATAGCGAGACACAACTGTGAGATAAAATACTTCACATGCTCAATAGCTAGACACAATCTTGAGATAAAATACTTCACATGCTCAATAGCGAGACAAGACCGTGAGATAAAATACTTTACATACTCAATAGCGAGACACGAACGTGAGATAAAATACATCACATGCACAATAGTGAGACACAACTGTGAGATAAAATACTTCACATGCTCAATAGTGAGACATGACCGTGAGATAAAATACTTTACATACTCAATAGCGAGACACAACCGTGAGATAAAATACTTTACATGCTCTATAGCGAGACACAACCGTGAGATGAAATACTTCACATGCTCACAAGCGAGACACAACCATGAGACAAAATACTCCACATGCTGAATAGCGAGACACAACCGTGAGATTAAATACTTCACATGCTCAATAGCTGGACACAACCATACGATAAAATACTTCACATGCTCTATAGCGAGACTCAACCGTGAGATAAAATACTCAATATGCTCAATAGCGAGAAACAACCGTGAGATAAAATACTTCACAAACTCAATAGCAAGACACAACCGTGAGATAAAATACTTCACATGCTCTATAGCAAGACACAACCGTGAGATGAAATACTTCACATGCTCTATAGCGAGACACAAACGTGAGATAAAATACTTCAGACGTGCAATGGC
>NW_026512932.1:5000-98812 GCF_027579735.1 Bombina bombina | reverse complement strand
CCCCCACATCTTCCTCCTCAGCAGTATATGATGCACCCCTACAGCTTCCTCATCAGCAGTATATGATGCACCCCCACATCTTCCTCCTCATCAGTATATGATGCACCCCCACAACTTCCTCCTCAGCAGTATATGATGCACCCCAAATCTTCCTCCTCAGCAGTATATAATGCACCCCCACAACTTCCTCCTCAGCAGTATATGATGCACCCCAAATCTTCCTCCTCAGCAGTATATGATGCACCCCCACAGCTTCCTCCTCAGCAGTATATGATGCACCCCCCACAGCTTCCTCCTCAGCAGTATATGGTGCACCCCCACAGCTTCCTTCTCAGCAGTATATGATGCACCCCTACAGCTTCCTCCTCAGCAGTATATGATGCACCCCCACAGCTTCCTCCTCAGCAGTATTTGATGCACCCCCACATCTTCCTCCTCAGCAGTATATGATGCAACCCCACAGCTTCCTTCTCAGCAGTATATGATGCACCCCACATCTTCCTCCTCAGCAGTATATGATGCACCCCCACATCTTCCTCCTCAGCAGTATATGATGCACCCCCCACATCTTCCTCCTCAGCAGTATATGATGCACCCCTACAGCTTCCTCATCAGCAGTATATGATGCACCCCCACAGCTTCCTCCTCAGCAGTATATGATGCACCCCCACATCTTCCTCCTCAGCAGTATATGATGCACCCCCACATCTTCCTCCTCAGCAGTATATGATGCACCCCCACAGCTTTCTCCTCAGCAGTATATGATGCACCCCCACAGCTTCCTCCTCAGCAGTATATGATCACCCCTACAGCTTCCTCATCAGCAGTATATGATGCACCCCCACATCTTCCTCCTCATCAGTATATTATGCACCCCCACAGCTTCCTCCTCAGCAGTATATGATGCACCCCAAATCTTCCTCCTCAGCAGTATATAATGCACCCCCACAGCTTCCTCCTCAGCAGTAAATGATGCACCCCCACATCTTCCTCCTCAGCAGTATATGATGCACCCCCCACAGCTTCCTCCTCAGCAGTATATGATGCACCCCCCAGAGCTTCCTCCTCAGCAGTATATGATGCACCCCCACAGCTTCCTCCTCAGCAGTATATGATACACTCCCACATCTTCCTCCTCATCAGTATATGATGCACCCCCACAGCTTCCTCCTCAGCAGTATATGATGCACCCCAAATCTTCCTCCTCAGCAGTATATAATGCACCCCCACAGCTTCCTCCTCAGCAGTAAATGATGCACCCCCACATCTTCCTCCTCAGCAGTATATGATGCACCCCCCACAGCTTCCTCCTCAGCAGTAAATGATGCACCCCTACAGCTTTCTCCTCAGCAGTATATGATGCACCCCCACAGCTTCCTCCTCAGCAGTATATGATACACTCCTACAGCTTCCTCCTCAGCAGTATATGGTGCACCCCCACAGCTTCCTCCTCAGCAGTATATGATGCACTCCCACATCTTCCTGCTCAGCAGTATATGATGCACCCCCACAGCTTTCTCCTCAGCAGTATTTGATGCACCCCCACATCTTCCTCCTCAGCACAGTGGCGGCTGGTGACTTTTGAAGATGGGGGAGCACTAGCTCCGCCCATTTTAATATGTGTGTGTGTGTGTATATATATATATATATATATATATATATATATATATATACACATACACATACATACACACACATACATATACACATGCACACACACACACATACATATACACATGCACACACACATACATACATATACACATGCACACACACATACATACATATACACATGCACACACACATACATACATATACACATGCACACACACATACATACATATACACATGCACACACACACACATACATATACACATGCACACACACACACATACATATACACATGCACACACACATACATATACACACAAATACATATACACACACAAATACATACATGCACACCAGTGACGTGCGTTGAGCTCAGATGCTGTTGAGGCACCGGCTGTGATACCCCCAAGAAACACACACACATATTATATATATATATATATATATACACATACATACATATGCACATACATACATATATACACAAATGCACACCAACATACACAGATATAAACTCATACAAACATATACACACACATTACAAATACACTCATACATACACACTATGGCAAAGTCTGACAAAGGGGTTAATAGTTATTCTGAAATAGGAATCCCCAACCCCCAGCAACACATTTCCCATGTGTTTTTTTTTCTGATAACCTATTGACATCATCCTCATGACAAGCAGGTTAGAGATAGATAGCAGGAAGGGAGATGCCACTTTGCCTTGAGAGGGAATGGAGGAAATGAGAGCAGGGAGGGGGGAGACTACCAACAGAGTCAGACACAGCTACTTTGAGTCTTTGATTAGCATAGATTCATGTAACGGAGTGTGAACAGCTTCAAACATCTAAGGCACTACTGACAGCATATAATGAATGTTTGTTACTCACGAATCACGCTGTCTCCAGGGTCCTGTTCTAACTCCGCTAACATACTTCCTACAGCAGCGCAGCACGCAGTGTAAAATGATTCTGCTGACCTCTGTCTTAGATGCAATAATAAATTTAGGGTTTTTGAAGGCAAGTGTCAGGGGTTTTTATGAATGAACTAAGGCTATAGTAACTGCCGGGTACCTCCTTGCTGTGCCTCATCCTTTCCCTCAGCGTCCTCTGCTAACAGGGCAGGCCAACCAGTTTAGCTAGAGAAGGAGCCAGTCTCATGGCTCTCTGTAGTCAAACTTATCATAGCGGTAGCGTTTTATTTCAGTAATTCAGAACAGTAAAATATAAGCCATAGAAGAACAGGACACAGCAAAACACTGTACTTTTTAACTAGAACCGTGTTTTGCTTTGCCTTGTTCTCTGCCTTATATTTTACTTAACTGGAATAAAAGCCACTTTTTCACTTATGTCATTTCATTGATTCCGCTAATAAACAGTGTCAATGGCGGGTGCTTAATTAGAAATAGCTCAGGACAGGAAAAACAAAACCAAAGCTGCTTTGGTTTTGTTTTTCCTGTCCTGAGCTATTTCTAAATAAGCAGACAAGTAGTGTTTCTGACAATGGAGGGTGGGGGTCAAACACCACGTGGCACTGGCTCTATTATAACCCTGATACTAATCAGCCTGCTTTTACACTGCACGGTGCTGCTGGGCAGAGAGAGACTGTAGATGAGATGGCTGCACAGGGACTGTGCTGCTAACTCTCACTGTGGGCTGTCGTTATGAACATAGGAGTAGGACATATAAAAAAACATGTTGTGACCGGGCTACTTGTTAACACTCACAGTTTCAGCAGCTAGAAGTTCAGTCTGTTCAGGCAACGCATTAAACATCTCTTCTGTTCTCTGGGCCAGTTCACACAATTCTAACTGCAGCTACACAAGGAATCCTAGCGGCAAACTCCTCCCCCCCCTTTCAAAAGCCCGCTCATAAAATTTTATATTGCTTGGTAGTTACGGCGTAACTGTTACGCCCCTGCCTCCTCTCCTCCCACACACATAGTCAGCTCAGCTCTTAGTGTGCGAGTGTCATGTGACAGCTGGCTCCCGCACACTAAAAGCTGTGCGAACAGGAAGGCTATGGGGCTGGCCTGTAGGTGGCGCTGCAGTCAATGCAGTTTTAAAGTGGAAAGTGATTTTGCCTATACTTCTATATATCGCACGTGCGATACATAGAAGTATAGGCAAAACAGCCCTTTCCACTTTCAGGTTTCATCAGCCTAATATGCATGATGATGATAGTTACACTGCACAGTCTCACAGTCACAGACACAGACACCACACAGGAAAATAATACATTTATAAATAAATATAATATAAAATAATATAAATAAAAAATAAAAATAAAATTTTTCATAATTTTTTTTTCTCATTTTTTTTTCCTTCTGCTCATTTTTCCCCCCTCCTCTGCCCCCTGGGGGTTCACGTGCGACAGTGCACATATGGAGGAGCCTCCACTGCCTCAGCAGTATATGATGCAACCCCACAGCTTCCATCTCAGCAGTATATGATGCACCCCCACATCTTCCTCCTCAGCAATATATGATGCACCCCTACAGCTTCCTCATCAGCAGTATATGTTGCACCCCCACATCTTCCTCCTCAACAATATATGATGCACCCCCACATCTTCCTCCTCAACAGTATATGATGCACCCCTATAGCTTCCTCATCAGCAGCAGTATATGATGCACCCCCACAGCTTCCTCCTCAGCAGTATATGATGCACCCCTTCAGCTTCCTCCTCAACAGTATATGATGCACCCCCACATCTTCCTCCTCAACAGTACTTGATGCACCCCCACAGCTTCCTCCTCAGCAGCAATATATGATGCACCCCCACAGCTTCCTCCTCAGCAGTATATGATGCACCGCTACAGCTTCCTCATCAGCAGTATATGATGCACCCCCACATCTTCCTCCTCAACAGTATATGCACCCCACATCTTCCTCCTCAACAGTATATGATGCACCCCTACAGCTTCCTCATCAGCAGTATATGATGCACCCCCACATCTTCCTCCTCAACAGTATATGATGCACCCCCACATCTTCCTCCTCAGCAGTATATGATGCACCCCCCACAGCTTCCTCCTCAGCAGTATATGATGCACGCCCAAATCTTCCTCCTCAGCAGTATATGATGCACCCCTACAGCTTCCTCATCAGCAGTATATGATGAACCCCTACAGCTTCCTCATCAGCAGTATATGATGCACCCCCACAGCTTCCTCCTCAGCAGTATATGATGCACCCCCACATCTTCCTCCTCAGCAGTATATGATGCACCCCCACAGCTTCCTCGTCAGCAGTATATGATGCACCCCCTACAGCATCCTCTTCAGCAGTATATGATGCACCCCCCCCACAGCTTCCTCCTCAGCAGTATATGATGCACCCCCCACTGCTTCCTCCTCAGCAGTATATGATGCACCCCCTACATCTTCCTCCTCAGCAGTATATGATGCACCCCCCACATCTTCCTCCTCAGCAGTATATGATGCACCCCCACAGCTTTCTCCTCAGCAGTATATGATGCATCCCCCACAGCTTCCTCCTCAGCAGTATATGATGCACCCCCCACATCTTCCTCCTCAGCAGTATATGATGCACCCCCACAGCTTCCTCCTCAGCAGTATATGATGCACCCCTACAGCTTCCTCCTCAGCAGTATATGATGCACCCCCCACAGCTTCTTCCTCAGCAGTATATGATGCACCCCCCCAGCTTCCTCCTCAGCAGTATATGATGCACCCCACAGCTTTCTCCTCAGCAGTATATGATGCACCCCTACAGCTTCCTCTTCTGCAGTATATGATGCACTCCCCCCCACAGTTTCCTCCTCAGCAGTATATGATGCACCCCACAGCTTCCTCCTCAGCAGTATATGATGCACCCCCACAGCTTCCTCCTCAGCAGTATATTATGCACCCCCCACAGCTTCCTCCTCAGCAGTATATGATGCACCCCCCACAGCTTCCTCCTCAGCAGTATATGATGCACCCCCCACAGCTTCCTCCTCAGCAGTATATGATACACCCCCCACAGCTTCCTCCTCAGCAGTATATGATGCACCCCCCACAGCTTCTTCCTCAGCAGTATATGATGCACCCCCCACAGCTTCCTCCTCAGCAGTATATTATGCACCCCCACAGCTTCCTCCTCAGCAGTATATGATGCACCCCCACAGCATCCTCCTCAGCAGTATATGATGCACCCCCACAGCTTCCTCCTCAGCAGTATATGATGCACCCCCACAGCATCCTCCTCAGCAGTATAAGATGCACCCCCACAGCATCCTCCTCAGCAGTATATGATGCACCCCCCACAGCTTCCTCCTCAGCAGTATATGATGCACCCCCACAGCTTCCGCCTCAGCAGTATATGATGCACCCCCCACAGCTTCCTCATCAGCAGTATATGATGCACCCCCCACAGCTTCCTCCTCAGCAGTATATGATGCACCCCCCACAGCTTCCTCCTCAGCAGTATATGATACACCCCCACAGCTTCCTCCTCAGCAGTATATGATGCACCCCCCACAGCTTCTTCCTCAGCAGTATATGATGCACCCCCCACAGCTTCCTCCTCAGCAGTATATTATGCACCCCCACAGCTTCCTCCTCAGCAGTATATGATGCACCCCACAGCTTTCTCCTCACCAGTATATGATGCACCCCCACAGCTTCCTCTTCAGCAGTATATGATGCACCCCCCACAGCTTCCACCTCAGCAGTATATGATGCACCCCCCACAGCTTCCTCCTCAGCAGTATATGATGCACTCCCCACATCTTCCTCCTCAGCAGTATATGATGCACCCCCCACATCTTCCTCCTCAGCAGTATATGATGCACCCCCACAGCTTTCTCCTCAGCATTATATGATGCACCCCCTACATCTTCCTCCTCAGCAGTATATGATGCACCCCCACAGCTTCCTCCTCAGCAGTATATGATGCACCCCTACAGCATCCTCCTCAGCAGTATATGATGCACCCCCCACAGCTTCTTCCTCAGCAGTATATGATGCACCCCCACAGCTTCCTCCTCAGCAGTATATGATGCACCCCACAGCTTTCTCCTCAGCAGTATATGATGCACCCCTACAGATTCCTCTTCTGCAGTATATGATGCACTCCCCCCCACAGTTTCCTCCTCAGCAGTATATGATGCACCCCCACAGCTTCCTCCTCAGCAGTATATGATGCACCCCCACAGCTTCCTCCTCAGCAGTATATGATGCACCCCCACAGCTTCCTCCTCAGCAGTATATGATGCACCCCCCACAGCTTCCTCCTCAGCAGTATATGATGCACCCCCCACAGCTTCCTCCTCAGCAGTATATGATACACCCCCACAGCTTCCTCCTCAGAAGTATATGATGCACCCCCCACAGCTTCTTCCTCAGCAGTATATGATGCACCCCCCACAGCTTCCTCCTCAGCAGTATATTATGCACCCCCACAGCTTCCTCCTCAGCAGTATATGATGCACCCCCACAGCTTCCTCCTCAGCAGTATATGATGCACCCCCACAGCATCCTCCTCAGCAGTATATGATGCACCCCCACAGCATCCTCCTCAGCAGTATATGATGCACCCCCCACAGCTTCCTCCTCAGCAGTATATGATACACCCCTACAGCTTCCTCCTCAGCAGTATATGATGCACCCCACAGCTTCCTCCTCAGCAGTATATGATGCACCCCCACAGCTTCCTCCTCAGCAGTATATGATGCCAGTGGAGGCTACTCCATTGGAGCACACTCGCACGTGCCCCCCCACAGGCCAGAGGAAAGAAAAAAGAAAACAGAAAAAAAATATATAATTTTTCAATAGCCCCCTATTGAAAAAAAAAATATTTTTTTTTACCCCCAGAATAAATTATTTTTTTAATAAATTATTATTATTTGTTGTGTCCTGCCTGGCCCCCTACTGTTTGAACAATCATACACACATCATGATCATCAGTGATCTGATCACACACCCAGCGTCCAGCCACTGTACTGCTGTACTGTAGTAATCAATCCAGTCCCTAGGGCCTAAGCGCACGTGCGATAGAGAATCTATGGCACTGTGTCTGTGCGCATGCTAAATTTGGCTGCTGCGCAGCTCCCAGCCTCCTCATCCCCTTAGACGGCTGATCGCACACTTCAGCCTGTGCGAGGGGTGGGAGGCGTTAAGAGCTCAGCCCAGGCAGCAGCCAGTGACACAGCCCACAGGAGAAGAGCCGAGTCTGAGCGTCATCACTAACAGTCACGTGATGACGCTTGAGACGCTCCTCCCAGCTCAACGGCGCGAAATCTCATTGCGGAGATAGTCGTTGAGCTGAGAGGAGCTCAATTTGTGTTGTCTTATCTGAGTGACACTGTCTGCCCGCTCTGGCGATATTTTGAGTCTGACTCAACGATATATCATATAATACTTATTATCCAGCAATTGAATTATCCATCCCAGGATTCCCATCTCAGTTTCATCTGACTAGTGACTACTGACCTGAGGACTCAGTTACTTAGAGATTAGTTAGCGGCAGCAGGCAGGCTGAGGCCTGAGGGTGAGGCAGGAGGCAGTTAGATAGATAGATAGAGAGTTAGTTTTTACAGGCGCTCTGACGCTCACTACAGCAGCAGCAGCCAGAAGTTGACCAAGGTGCCAGGGGCAGGCCAGCTACACAGTACAGAGGCCTGCAGTGCAGAGCAGCCATAGACTGGTCTCACAAGACAGAGTAGAGAGGAGTTAAGTAGGACTCAGGGAGAGCCTGGAGACCATATTTAATTAATATTTTTTTAGACTCTAGACTAGAGATAGAGAGACTGAGTTGAGAGTGGACAGTTTAGAATTTTTTTTTGTAAAACTTATTTAAATTTACTAGTTTAAATAACACAGCCAGCATACTAATTTTAGAGATCTTGAGTACAGACCATATTTAAGTTTTTAATTTTTTTCCTAGTTTTTTAAAAAGCAGTTAACTGCTGTAGCCTGCAGATAGGTAGTAAACCTGCATAGATATAGTTATATATTTATTTTTATAACAACAAAAATACTTCTTAACTACAAGTTAGATATTTTAGAACAGCAAAACTTTTTACCTACAAGTTAAGTTATCTATTTTAGAACAGCAAAAATACTTACCTACAAGTTAGATATTTTAGAACAGCAAAACTACTTACCTACAAGTTAGATATTTTAGAACAGCAAAACTACTTACCTACAAGTTAGATATTTTAGAACAGCAAAACTACTTACCTACAAGTTAGATATTTTAGAACAGCAAAACTTTTTACCTACAAGTTATATATTTTAGAACACCAAAAGTACTTACCTACAAGTTCTATATTTTATATCAGCTGTAAAGCTAATTACCTACAAGTTATATATTCCATAAAAAACGCCAAACGACTGGCCTACTAGTTTTAGACAGTTGACCGTTGACGGCTGTCGCGGCTGCTGCTTGCTATAATTAGAATACTATCAAAGTATTTTAGTTGTTAATTATTTTCATAGTTTTTTACTAAGTAGTTAACTGCTGCAGACTGCAGATAGGCATTAAACCTGCATATAGTTATATATTTTATAACAAGAAAAAAGCTTACCTACAGTTAGATATTTTAGAACACCAAAAGTACTTACCTACAAGTTCTATATTTTATATCAGCTGTAAATCTAATTACCTACAAGTTATCTATTTTAGAACAGCAAAAATACTTACCTACAAGTTAGATATTTTAGAACAGCAAAACTTTTTACCTACAAGTTATATATTTTAGAACACCAAAAGTAACATAGTAACATAGTAACATAGTAGATAAGGTTGAAAAAAAGACTGAAGTCCATCGAGTTCAACCTATACAAATCTAAAATACTTACAAAAAGCTCCAGTTAAGCTTAAATAACCCCATTAAAATGTGACCCATTTAATACTAGCAATCATATCCATGAATTTTGTTAGTATACAGAAACTTATCCAGACTATTTTTAAATGTATCTATGGTATTGGCATTCACTACCTCCTTTGGTAATGAGTTCCACAATTTTATTGCTCTCACAGTGAAAAAACGTTTCCGTTGCAGGAGATTAAATCTCCTTTCCTCCAACCTTAAATTATGACCTCTTGTCAGAAACAATTTTCTTGGAATAAACAGAGCTTCTGCCATCTCTGTATATGGGCCTTGAATATATTTATATAAAGTAATCATGTCACCTCTCAAGCGCCTTTTTTCTAAAGAAAACAGACCCAGTTTGGCTAGCCTCTCCTCATAGGTTAATTTCTCCAATCCCCTTATTAGCTTTGTGGCCCTTCTCTGAACTTTTTCTAGTTCTGCAATATCTTTTTTAGCAATTGGTCCCCAGAACTGCACTCCAAACTCAAGGTGAGGTCTTACCAGGGCTTTATATAATGACAGAATTATGCTTTCCTCCCTTGAATCAATACCTCTTTTAATACATGCTAGTATCTTATTAGCCTTTGAAGCCGCTGCCCTGCATTGTGCACCCATCTTTAGCTTGTTATCTATTACTACTCCCAAATCCCTTTCCTCCTGTGTTTGGCTAAGTCTTGTCCCATTTAAAAAATACGTAGCCTGCTTATTTTTACTTCCAAAATGTAGAACCTTGCATTTTTCCGTATTAAATCTCATTTTCCATTCACTTGCCCATAGTTCTAATTTTAGCAAATCCCTTTGTAAAGACAGTTCGTCCTGCTCTGACCTTATGACCTTACTTAACTTAGTATCATCTGCAAAAATAGAGATGTCGCTATTTAATCCTTGCTCCAAGTCATTTATAAAAATATTAAAAAGAACAGGGCCCAGTACTGATCCCTGGGGGACGCCACTGATTACCTTTGTCCAATCTGAGTATGATCCATTTACTACTACTCGTTGCTCCCTATCTTTTATCCAGTTATTTATCCATGAGCTAACATTTTCAGCTATTCCCAGTCCCTTAATTTTGTGCATTAATCTCTCATGTGGCACTGTATCAAATGCCTTTGCAAAATCTAAGTATATCACATCCACTGATTCCCCTTTATCTATATTTTGACTTACTTCCTCGTAGAATCTAATCAGATTAGTTTGACATGATCTATTTCTCCTAAAGCCATGCTGATTAGAACTCATAATCTTGTTTACACGAATATGCTCATCAATATAATCCCTTATAATCCCTTCAAATATCTTCCCCACTATTGATGTCAGACTAACTGGTCTATAGCTTCCTGGATCATCCCTGCTTCCCTTTTTGAAGAGTGGCACCACATCAGCTTTACGCCAATCCTGGGGTACCATGCCTGAGGATAATGAGTCTTGAAAAATTAAGAGTAAAGGTTTGTCTATAACAGTGCTAAGTTCCCTCAACACCCTTGGGTGTATTCCATCTGGGCCTGGAGTTTTATTTACCTTAATATTTTCCAGTTTTTTCCTGATATCCTCTAAACAAAACCCAGTTAGTGGTATGGACTGGCATGTTCTATTATGTTCAAAAGTATCATTCAATGGTTCTTCTCTTGTGTATACTGAAGAAAAAAACTGGTTTAGTACCTCAGCCTTCTCCCTGTCATTATTTATCATGCTACCCTCCACACATTTTAATGTACCTATATTATCCTTCTTAGATTTTTTGCTATTTATGTACTTAAAGAACCTTTTAGGGTTAGACTTAGAATCCTTAGCAATTAATTTTTCATTTTCAATTTTGGCTAATTTGATTGCTTTTTTGCATGCTTTGTTACATTCCTTATAAATATTGTATGCTGAGTCTGTACTATTTTCTTTTAATAATTTAAATGCCCTACGTTTTTTCCTAATTTCTCTTAACACATTTTTATTTAGCCATAATGGCTTTGTTTTTTTATTTTTACTTTTATAACCATATGGTATGTGTTGATATGTATATTTATTTAACACATTTTTAAATATTATCCATTTATTCTCTGTATTTTTATTAGAAAATACATTGTCCCAATTTATATTATTTAATGATTTCCTTAAATCGTTGAATTTTGCTTTCTTGAAATTAAAAGTCTTAGTTAAGCCTTTAAAACACTGCATTTGAAAATAGATTTCAAATGTGACCATGTTATGATCACTGTTACCCAAATGTTCTTTAACTTCTATGTTTGATATTATATCTGTATTGTTTGATAGCACTAAATCCAATAGTACTTACCTACAAGTTCTATATTTTAGAACAGCAAAACTTTTTACCTATAACTTATATATTTTAGAACAGCAAAACTACTTACCTACAAGTTCTATATTTTATATCAGCTTAAAAGCTAATTACCTACAAGTCATATATTTTATAACAGCTGCAAAGCTAATTACCTACAAGTTGTATCATTTATAACAGCTGCAAAGCTACTAACCTACAAGTTTTATATTTTATAACATCAAAACTACTTGTCTAAAAGTTATATATATTATAACAGCAAAACTACGTTGTCTAAAAGTTATATATATATTATAACAGCAAAACTACTTACGTACAAGTTATATATTTTATAACAGCAAAGGACTGTTCTTTGTGTGTAAACTAAGAGTTAAGATGGCACTTAGTAAAATTAGTGTGTCTGAGCTAAAGCAATTACATTTTTCAACATTGCCCATGGAAAAAAAAATGGAAATTAAAATGCTCCGGCCAACACCTAGGCTTAACCTTACCCAGGTAACAAAATGTAAAACTAGAGATTTCAGAAGAGAATTCAAACCCGAGGTATATGATAAATATCCATGGATTTGTGGCTGTGAATTAACTAACAGGCTCTTTTGTTTTTATTGTCTCCTGTTTGCAAAACAAAGTGGTGAATCAAGCTGGGTGAGTTCTGGTGTCGCCGATTTATCACATTTAAGTCAAAAAATAAATAAACATAGTTGCTCCCAATCACATTTAAACTCCACATTAGAGTTTAATTTGTTAGGAAGGGTTGATATTCGACAACAACTTGACAGTGCATATCGTTTAAATATTAAAAAACATAATGAGCAAGTAACGAAAAATCGTTATGTTCTTTCGAAAATAATTAATTGTATTTTATTTTGCGGCGCATTTGAACTTGCACTTCGAGGACATGACGAACGCGAGGATTCATTAAATCCAGGCATTTTCAGAGGTCTTATAAACTTCTCAGCAGAACTTGATGCATCTCTAAAAGAACATCTTGCTAGTGCCACTGTTTTTAAAGGAACGTCAAAAGAAATTCAAAACGATTTATTAGACTGTATGCTTACTGTTTGCCAGAACCAAATAAAAAAGGAAATCTCAAAAGCAAGTTTTGTAGCAGTGATAGCAGATGAAACAACTGATGTTTCATCTGCCTTCCAATTGGTTGTTGTTTTTCGATACATTATAGGTAACGGTCAACCGGTTGAGAGATTCTGGGAATTCACTAATCCAGCTGGACATGATGCAGAATCTATAGCTACATGTATCCAGAATAATTTGGAAAAAGTTATAGACAACCCAGAAAAATTGATATCCCAGAGTTACGACGGTGCAAGCGTGATGAGTGGTCAGCATGCAGGTGTTCAGGCTATAATTAAACGTACCTACAAGAATGCACATTTTGTGCATTGCTACGCACATCAACTCAATTTGATTGTCAGCCAAGCAAGCAGTCAGAATCAACAAGTTCGAGTATTTTTTTCTAACCTAAGTGACATTACTAACTTTTTTAGTAACTCGCCACAACGGATAGCTATTCTAGATGAAACTGTTAGAAGAAGGATACTTCATGGTTCAGCCACCAGGTGGAATTTCAAGAGTCGAACCGTCAATACAGTGTTTGAAAACAGGGAACAGTTAATTGAATGTATGGAAAAAATAGAGTCAACATCGAAAAAAGAAATAGCTATAAATCAAGCAGGGGCTATTCGGCGTATGTTACAAGACTCGGTATTCGTGTTTTGGCTTTCAGTTTTTCACAATATTATGCCACATGTAGATGTGTTATACAACCAACTTCAGAAAACACTAACAGACGCGGCACTTATTAGAAAACATGTTAACACTTTCCAGCAGACAATGGAAAACGAAAGGAAAAGAATGGACACAGTGATCATGACGATATCAGAAACAGAGGAAACATCAAGGAAAAGGAAGAGAGAAAATATTCACATTGCTCAGACTGTGGCAGCTAAAGAGATATGCGATGTTATCACGAATCAAGTAAAAGATAGATTTTCTTTTATAACTCACTACTCGGCTGTTTCTCTCCTCCAAGCTGAAAAATTTGCAGATTACGAGAAAATTTTTCCAAATCAGCTTCTTGAACAAACATCAGCTGTTTATGACACATTACAGAAAGATCGCCTGAAAACTGAACTAGGAGTAATTTACAGAAGACCAGATTTCCGAAATATGAATGGTGCCATCAGTCTTCTACAGTTTGTAATAGAAAATAACTTGGACAGTACTTTCTCGGAGACCTACAAACTGTTGCAAATTATTTCGACTATTCCCGTGACAACTGCTGAGAGATGTTTCTCAACTTTAAAACGAGTTAAGACATTTCTAAGGAGCACCATGACTGAAGAAAGACTGACTGCTCTAGCCATGCTCACAATTGAAAAACAATTGATCAATGACATGCCTACATTCACCGAAAATGTTATTGATTTATTTGCCTCAAAAAAAGACAGGCGGATTGACTTAATTTACAAAAATTGTACTTGAGTTATCAACATTCTGTTTTAATCTTTACCTTTGAAGTTAATTATTAAGCACTAGTGTAATAGAAATAATCTTCTTTTGTAGAAAGTAAAATGTTGGTGTATTTATCTTAATGTTGCCACAGCCTTTTTTGGCTGCAGTATTGCCTAATATCGAACAATGGGGGCTAGGGCAACAATAATTGAGATGTGGTTTTATTTCTCTATAAAGTGGAAGGTTCTTTAAATCCAGGAATATATATATTTTCATAAATTTACATTCAAGATAATTATTATTTCGCAGCTTTGATTAATCATTTGGTTAATATATATGTTATTATATAATTTCACTGAGCATGTATATTGTTACGGTTGCCTCCAGGCTGGCTGGAAGTTGGACCGTAGAAAAGGATGCTCCTAGCGCTCACCAAAGAATCATCAGCACCATAGTCAGCAATCCCTGTAGTGATATTAGCTGAAGCTGTCCCCTACAAACATGAGTCAAAGCTGCAAGTTAGAGGGACAGAAAATAGGTCTGATGTGCTGGAGCACACAGCCTCCTTTTTATTGAGGTTACATGCAAACAGGACACTCTCAGGGGGAGGCATAAAATCCCCCATCACACATTTGATATTAGATACACACTCCCTTTGACAGGCCACAACATTTACTTCAGCAGATAACATTACACACAATAAAACAATGCAGTCCACCTTATCAATACTAGTCTGATTAGACAATGGGAAAGTTGATCACTAAACCTAATTAGAGCTAATCCCAGCAGACTTGTATTTAGAATAGGTTTCTTGAAGCTGAACAAAATTTAACTCTTAATGGCACACAATGAAACTGAACCAAGTGGGAGAAAGCCAGGGACAAGTCATTTCACAGGTCTGGGGACATAGTCTTAAAGGGGCATTGTTCATCAAAGTCACAATATGTCCCCAGATGGTTCTTAAAGGGCCACACACACCCAACAAAAGTCAATATGTCCTCAGGGGCACAATCTTCCAGGGGCCATAGTCATGTGGAAGGAGGCTGGCAAATAGGCTTCTCCAAAATCCAGGGAAGCAGGGCAATTTTTCATTTAAAGGGCCAGTTACAAACAGCAGTTTGTAACATATCTCCCCTTTTGGAGGGAGACTAACCAGGCACCTGACCTTCTGCCGGTCAGTGCCCAAGTTAGTCTCGCAACCCACCCACAAATAATCGCTAGCAGCAAAGTAGCCCCCCCACAATACGTAGTACTGGCCTGTAAGTTCCAGGTTGCAGGATGAAAGTGCAGCATCCTCGGCCTTCCTGGCGCAGCTGGGCAAATAGCTGATGGTACTTGGGGGGCAGAGGCCAGCGGCACTCTGCCCTGGTGCCAGCGCTTCTGCTGGGGTGAGGGGTTTGCAGGCCAGTCCTGTAACAAGGGGGTCTGTAGGGCAGAGGCCAGCAGCGCTCTGTCCTGATGCCAGCTCTTCTGCTGGGGGAATTGGGGCATAGTCCTGCCCGGTGGCAAAGGGAACGTGGGGGTCAGTGGGGGCCAACATCTCCACTGTTAACCCTGGGCCCAAGTTAGGAGTTAGCTGGGGAGGGGGAGATTGGCTTACCTCCTCCTCCTGATACTCCGGCGGCCGTTGGGAAGGGAGGTCGATGCTCTCCGCTTCCTGTGGAACATGCTGCGGCTGGGGAGAGAGACCGGTTGTCTCCTCTCCCTGGAAGGCACACTCCGGCTGGGGAGGGAGGTCGATGCTCTCCCCTCCCTGTAGCTGGGTCTGTCGCTGGGGATCTGGGCCGCCTGCCCAGCATCCCTGTAGGGCCGGTAGAGAGACTGCGGTCCCATCTCCACCTGCCTGCTGGGGGTCCTCCCAGGACCAGTCTATGAGGCCTGCTGCCTCTGGTATCTCTGGCTGGGGAAGGAGACTGGTTGTCTCTTCCCTCTGCACGGTATACTGCCGCTGGGGAGGGAGGTCGCTGCTCTCCTCTCCCTGTAACTCCGGCTGCCGCTGGGGAGGGAGGTCGTTGCTCTCCGCTCCCTGTGACTCACTTTCTCGCTGGAGACCAGGTGTCCAGACCCTCAAACTCCACAGTTGGCGCTCAAAGGCTCGTGCCGCTTTGTTCTCCGTATCCAATTCCCGGATGATGCGACTGACTACCTCCTGCGCAGGGTCTGGACCATATCGGACTAGCCGCCTCTTTACCTCTGGAACGAAATCCGCGCCCTCATAGCGACGGATCAGGTTGAGGTGCTCTTCACAGGGTTCTGACCAGTGTCTTGTCAGCTCCATGCTGCTGTAGGTAGGGACGCTGCGCAGTGGCTAGCGTTGCCCTCAATAACTCTCCTACGATACCAGTGCTGTTGTGGTGCTGCTCCTTGCGCTAGGACGCTAATCCCACCGCTGCCGCCAAATGTTACGGTTGCCTCCAGGCTGGCTGGAAGTTGGACCGTAGAAAAGGATGCTCCTAGCGCTCACCAAAGAATCATCAGCACCATAGTCAGCAATCCCTGTAGTGATATTAGCTGAAGCTGTCCCCTACAAACATGAGTCAAAGCTGCAAGTTAGAGGGACAGAAAATAGGTCTGATGTGCTGTAGCACACAGCCTCCTTTTTATTGAGGTTACATGCAAACAGGACACTCTCAGGGGGAGGCATAAAATCCCCCATCACACATTTGATATTAGATACACACTCCCTTTGACAGGCCACAACATTTACTTCAGCAGATAACATTACACACAATAAAACAATGCAGTCCACCTTATCAATACTAGTCTGATTAGACAATGGGAAAGTTGATCACTAAACCTAATTAGAGCTAATCCCAGCAGACTTGTATTTAGAATAGGTTTCTTGAAGCTGAACAAAATTTAACTCTTAATGGCACACAATGAAACTGAACCAAGTGGGAGAAAGCCAGGGACAAGTCATTTCACAGGTCTGGGGACATAGTCTTAAAGGGGCATTGTTCATCAAAGTCACAATATGTCCCCAGATGGTTCTTAAAGGGCCACACACACCCAACAAAAGTCAATATGTCCTCAGGGGCACAATCTTCCAGGGGCCATAGTCATGTGGAAGGAGGCTGGCAAATAGGCTTCTCCAAAATCCAGGGAAGCAGGGCAATTTTTCATTTAAAGGGCCAGTTACAAACAGCAGTTTGTAACATATATTTTAAGACTAGACATGGGTATACTGAAGAGTATGGATTCTTGTATATTACTTTAAATATTAGACATGGTCATAATATTAAATATTATACATATATATAAATATATATATATATACTTACTACTGATAATATCTTAAGAGATTGACTTAATAGTCATTTTGCAAACAGGATCTTCGTTTTATTGTCTCCTGTTTGAAAAACAAAGTGGTGATTCAAGTTGGGTGAGTTATGG
Organism: Bombina bombina; assembly: GCF_027579735.1. Lineage (NCBI taxonomy): Eukaryota > Metazoa > Chordata > Amphibia > Anura > Bombinatoridae > Bombina > Bombina bombina. The sequence goes on along the minus strand of NW_026512932.1, from coordinate 81,222 downwards.
TGTCGCCGATGTATCACATTTAACTCCAAAAATATCAATAATTGCTACCAATCACATTTATAATCCCCATTTCAGTTTATTTGGCTATGAAGGATTGATATTCGCCAACAACTTGTCAGTGCATATTGTTTGAATGTTAAAAAACACAATGATCAAGTAACCACAAATCGTTATGTTCTTTCCAAAATTATGAATTGTATTCTATTTTCCGGCGCATTTGAGCTTTCACTTCGAGCCAGGACATGATGAACGCGATCATTCATTAAATATTGGGAGACTTAAAAGGATTGTTATTTAAGACTTAGTTAATATGATACTAAAAATCAGCTATACTATTAACTATTTGAAATCAATTGAATAATCATTTCATATTCTGATATTACATTGCATTTAATTAGAATTCTGTAGTGATTAATTTATTGTAACGATATTTATATTTCCTTATTATCCCACTTTAATATAAATATATTCCATATTTGAAGTCATTCCTTAATAAAGTATAGGAGTATATAAAACTATATGAAAATTATGTACAAGTCATTTCATATGAAATTTTGTCTTCTATATGCTTGCATCGATTCTGAGCTAGAAAACCGTGTATGTGGATTCAATTTCACACCTTCAAAAGTATTGTTAGTCTCATCATTTGTATATCATACAAGGGAAGGGATAATTACTTACTTTCCTGAAGATTGAGCAAATATGAACTAAAGTACAGAATTGTTTCTCTGTCACCCCAGAGAGGTAACATGGTTATCTTGTTTGTAGAGATCTAATCTCATTAAGCGATGAAGTAAAGAATCTTTTGAAGCTTAAACTTTAACAAATGTTCCCATTGTATATTTTTGAGATATCCTGCCTGTGAGCTGTATTGGAGCATAGTATTTATATATAATTGATGTTACATTTCATAAAAATATATTTCATTTCTGAGTACATTACTTTAATACAGTTTGTGTGCATGAAATCATATACAGTTGTATGTAAATTAGGCACCTCTGACAATTTCCATGATTTTCAGTTATAAATAATTGGCTGTTTGGATCAGTAATTTCATTTTGATCTATCAAATAAATGAAGGACACAGTAAAAATTCAGTAGTTAAATTAGCTTTATTGGATTAACAGAAAATGTGCAATATGCATCAAAACAAAATTAGACAGGTGCATACATTTGTGCACACTTGTTATTTTGTTGATTTGAATACCTGGAACTACCTAGCACTGATTAATTGGAAGACAAATTGGTTTGGTGAGCCCATTAAGCCTTAAACTTCATAGACAGGTGTATCCAATCATGAGAAAAGGTTTTAAGGTGGCCAATTGCAAGTTGTTCTCTATGACTCTCCTCTGAAGAGTGGCAACATGGGGGCCACAAAACAACTCTCAAATGACCTAAAAACAAAGATTGTTCAACATCATGGTTTAGAGGAAGGCTACAAAAAACGATTGCATAGATTAAAGATGTCAGTGTCCACTGTGAGGAACATAGTCAGCATGGTGAGAGGATATGGAAGACCACAGGCACAGTTCTTGTTAAGGCCAGAAGTGGCAGGCCAAGTAAAATATCGGATAGGCAAAGGATGATAAGAACAGTCAAAAACAGCCCACAGACCACCTCCAAAGACCTGTACTACTGGGAATATTGTTGAGGGTCTCATGGATTCCACTTAATATCAGCAGATACTTGAGAATAATGTTGAGGAATCAGTCACAAACTTCATTTGCAGTTACCCCCAGGCCGGGGCTGGATATCTCAATAAGACGATGACCAAAAACACTGCTGGGTCAAATGGGTGGGGCCATTTGATGGGCGTGGCTTTAGCAAAGGGGTGTGGCTTTTACAAATGGGTGTGGCTTGATAAAAGGGGCGTAGTTTTTAGAAAGGGGGCGTGGTTTTTCTAAGGGGCGTGGCTTTCTAATAGGGGCAGGGTCTTGTGCACCCCCATCCTAAAAATTCACCAGCCGCCACTGTATGATGCACCCCACAGCTTTCTCCTCACCAGTATATGATGCACCCCCACAGCTTCCTCCTCAGCAGTATATGATGCACCCCCACAGCTTCCTCCTCAGCAGTATATGATGCACCCCCTACAGCATCCTCTTCAGCAGTATATGATGCACCCCCCCACAGCTTCCTCCTCAGCAGTATATGATGCACCCCCACAGCTTCCTCCTCAGCAGTATATGATGCACTCCCCACATCTTCCTCCTCAGCAGTATATGATGCACCCCCCACATCTTCCTCCTCAGCAGTATATGATGCACCCCCACAGCTTTCTCCTCAGCATTATATGATGCACCCCCCACATCTTCCTCCTCAGCAGTATATGATGCACCCCCACATCTTCCTTCTCAGCAGTATATGATGCACCCCTACAGCTTCCTCCTCAGCAGTATATGATGCACCCCTACAGCTTCCCCCTCAGCAGTATATGATGCACCCCACATCTTCCTCCTCAGCAGTATATGATGCCCCCCCACATCTTCCTTCTCAGCAGTATATGATGCACCGCCACAGCTTCCTCCTCAGCAGTATATGATGCACCCCCACAGCTTCCTCCTCAGCAGTATATGATCCACCCCCTAGAGCTTCCTCCTCAGCAGTATATGATGCACCCCCCACAGTTTCCTCCTCAGCAGTATATGCTTCACCCCCCACAGCTTCCTCCTCAGCAGTATATGATGCACCCCTTCAGCTTCCTCATCAGCAGTATATGATGCACCCCTACAGCTTCCTCATCAGCAGTATATGATGAACCCCCCCCATCTTCCTCCTCAGCAGTATATGATGCAACCCCACAGCTTCCTCCTCAGCAGTATATGATGCACCCCCTACAGCTTCCTCCTCAGCAGCATGTGATGCACCTCAACAGCTTCCTCCTCAGCAGTATATGATGCACCCCCACAGCTTCCTCTTCAGCAGTATATGATACACCCCCACAGCTTCCTCCTCAGCAGTATATGATGCACCCCCCACAGCTTCTTCCTCAGCAGTATATGATGCACCCCCCACAGCTTCCTCCTCAGCAGTATATGATGCACCCCCACAGCTTCCTCCTCAGCAGTATATGATGCACCCCACAGCTTTCTCCTCAGCAGTATATGATGCACCCCCACAGCTTCCTCCTCAGCAGTATATGATGCACCCCCACATCTTCCTCCTCAGCAGTATATGATGCACCCCACAGCTTCCTCCTCAGCAGTATATGATGCACCCCCCACAGCTTCCTCCTCAGCAGTATATGAAGCACCCCACAGCTTCCTGCTCAGCAGTATATGATGCATCCCCACAGCTTCCTCCTCAGCAGTATATGATGCACCCCCACAGCTTCCTCCTCAGCAGTATATGATGCACCCCTACAGCTTCCTCATCAGCAGTATATGATGCACCCCCACAGCTTCCTCCTCAGCAGTATATGATGCACCCCCACAGCTTCCTCCTCAGCAGTATATGATGCACCCCCACAGCTTCCTCCTCAGCAGTATATGATGCACCCCCACAGCTTCCTCCTCAGCAGTATATGATGCACCCCACAGCTTCCTCATCAGCAGTATATGATGCACCCCCACAGCTTCCTCCTCAGCAGTATATGATGCACCCCTACAGCTTCCTCCTCAGCAGTATATGATGCACCCCCACATCTTCCTCCTCAGCAGTATATGATGCACCCCTACAGCTTCCTCCTCAGCAGTATATGATGCACCCCCACAGCTTCTTCCTCAGCAGTATATGATGCAACCCGACAGCTTCCTCCTCAGCAGTATATGATGCACCCCACATCTTCCTTCTCAGCAGTATATGATGCACCCCCACAGTTTCATCATCAGCAGTATATGATGCACCCCCACAGCATCCTCCTCAGCAGTATATGATGCACCCCTACAGCTTCCTCCTCAGCAGTATATGATGCACCCCTACAGCTTCCTCCTCAGCAGTATATGATGCAACCCCCACAGCTTCCTCCTCAGCAGTATATGATGCACCCCCACAGCTTCTTCCTCAGCAGTATATGATGCACCCCCTACAGCTTCCTCCTCAGCAGTATATGATGCACCCCCACATCTTCCTCCTCAACAGTATATGATGCACCCCTATAGCTTCCTCCTCAGCAGTATATGATGCACCCCCACAGCTTCTTCCTCAGCAGTATATGATGCAACCCGACAGCTTCCTCCTCAGCAGTATATGATGCACCCCCACAGCTTCCTCCTCAGCAGTATATGATGCACCCCCTACAGCATCCTCTTCAGCAGTATATGATGCACCCCCCCACAGCTTCCTCCTCAGCAGTATATGATGCACCCCCACAGCTTCCTCCTCAGCAGTATATGATGCACTCCCCACATCTTCCTCCTCAGCAGTATATGATGCACCCCCCACATCTTCCTCCTCAGCAGTATATGATGCACCCCCACAGCTTTCTCCTCAGCATTATATGATGCACCCCCCACATCTTCCTCCTCAGCAGTATATGATGCACCCCCACATCTTCCTTCTCAGCAGTATATGATGCACCCCTACAGCTTCCTCCTCAGCAGTATATGATGCACCCCTACAGCTTCCCCCTCAGCAGTATATGATGCACCCCACATCTTCCTCCTCAGCAGTATATGATGCCCCCCCACATCTTCCTTCTCAGCAGTATATGATGCACCGCCACAGCTTCCTCCTCAGCAGTATATGATGCACCCCCACAGCTTCCTCCTCAGCAGTATATGATCCACCCCCTAGAGCTTCCTCCTCAGCAGTATATGATGCACCCCCCACAGTTTCCTCCTCAGCAGTATATGCTTCACCCCCCACAGCTTCCTCCTCAGCAGTATATGATGCACCCCTTCAGCTTCCTCATCAGCAGTATATGATGCACCCCTACAGCTTCCTCATCAGCAGTATATGATGAACCCCCCCCATCTTCCTCCTCAGCAGTATATGATGCACCTCAACAGCTTCCTCCTCAGCAGTATATGATGCACCCCCACAGCTTCCTCTTCAGCAGTATATGATACACCCCCACAGCTTCCTCCTCAGCAGTATATGATGCACCCCCCACAGCTTCCTCCTCAGCAGTATATGATGCACCCCCCACAGCTTCCTCCTCAGCAGTATATGATGCACCCCCACAGCTTCCTCCTCAGCAGTATATGATGCACCCCACAGCTTTCTCCTCAGCAGTATATGATGCACCCCCACAGCTTCCTCCTCAGCAGTATATGATGCACCCCCACATCTTCCTCCTCAACAGTATATGATGCACCCCACAGCTTCCTCCTCAGCAGTATATGATGCACCCCCCACAGCTTCCTCCTCAGCAGTATATGAAGCACCCCACAGCTTCCTGCTCAGCAGTATATGATGCATCCCCACAGCTTCCTCCTCAGCAGTATATGATGCACCCCCACAGCTTCCTCCTCAGCAGTATATGATGCACCCCTACAGCTTCCTCATCAGCAGTATATGATGCACCCCCACAGCTTCCTCCTCAGCAGTATATGATGCACCCCCACAGCTTCCTCCTCAGCAGTATATGATGCACCCCCACAGCTTCCTCCTCAGCAGTATATGATGCACCCCCACAGCTTCCTCCTCAGCAGTATATGATGCACCCCACAGCTTCCTCATCAGCAGTATATGATGCACCCCCACAGCTTCCTCCTCAGCAGTATATGATGCACCCCTACAGCTTCCTCCTCAGCAGTATATGATGCACCCCCACATCTTCCTCCTCAACAGTATATGATGCACCCCTATAGCTTCCTCCTCAGCAGTATATGATGCACCCCCACAGCTTCTTCCTCAGCAGTATATGATGCAACCCGACAGCTTCCTCCTCAGCAGTATATGATGCACCCCACATCTTCCTTCTCAGCAGTATATGATGCACCCCCACAGTTTCATCATCAGCAGTATATGATGCACCCCCACAGCATCCTCCTCAGCAGTATATGATGCACCCCTACAGCTTCCTCCTCAGCAGTATATGATGCACCCCTACAGCTTCCTCCTCAGCAGTATATGATGCAACCCCCACAGCTTCCTCCTCAGCAGTATATGATGCACCCCCACAGCTTCTTCCTCAGCAGTATATGATGCACCCCCTACAGCTTCCTCCTCAGCAGTATATGATGCACCCCCACATCTTCCTCCTCAACAGTATATGATGCACCCCTATAGCTTCCTCCTCAGCAGTATATGATGCACCCCCACAGCTTCTTCCTCAGCAGTATATGATGCAACCCGACAGCTTCCTCCTCAGCAGTATATGATGCACCCCACATCTTCCTTCTCAGCAGTATATGATGCACCCCCACAGTTTCATCATCAGCAGTATATGATGCACCCCCACAGCATCCTCCTCAGCAGTATATGATGCACCCCTACAGCTTCCTCCTCAGCAGTATATGATGCACCCCTACAGCTTCCTCCTCAGCAGTATATGATGCAACCCCCACAGCTTCCTCCTCAGCAGTATATGATGCACCCCCACAGCTTCTTCCTCAGCAGTATATGATGCACCCCCTACAGCTTCCTCCTCAGCAGTATATGATGCACCCCACAGCTTCCTCCTCAGCAGTATATGATGCACCCCCCACAGCTTCCTCCTCAGCAGTATATGATGCACCCCACAGCTTCCTGCTCAGCAATTTATGATGCACCCCCACAGCTTCCTCCTCAGCAGTATATGATGCACCCCCCACAGCTTCCTCCTCAGCAGCATATGATGCACCCCCCAAAGCTTCCTCCTCAGCAGTATATGATGCAACCCCACAGCTTCCTCCTCAGCAGTATATGATGCACCCCTACAGCTTCCTCATCAGCAGTATATGATGCAACCCCACAGCTTCCTCCTCAGCAGTATATGATGCACCCCTACAGCTTCCTCCTCAGCAGTATATGATGCACCCCCACAGCTTCCTCCTCAGCAGTACATGATGCACCCCCACAGCTTCCTCCTCAGCAGTATATGATGCACCCCCACAGCTTCCTCATCAGCAGTATATGATGCAACCCGACAGCTTCCTCCTCAGCAGTATATGATGCACCCCACATCTTCCTCCTCAGCAGTATATGATGCACCCCCACATCTTCCTTCTCAGCAGTATATGATGCACCCCCCACAGCTTCCTCCTCAGCAGTATATGATGCACCCCCACAGCTTCCTCCTCAGCAGTATATGATGCACCCCCACAGCTTCCTCCTCAGCAGTATATGATGCACCCCCACAGCTTCCTCTTCAGCAGTTTATGATGCACCCCCACAGCTTCCTCCTCAGCAGTATATGATGCACCCCCACAGCTTTCTCCTCAGCAGTATATGATGCACCCCCACATCTTCCTCCTCAACAGTATATGATGCACCCCACAGCTTCCTACTCAGCAGTATATGATGCACCCCCCACAGCTTCCTCCTCAGCAGTATATGATGCACCCCACAGCTTCCTGCTCAGCAGTATATGATGCACCCCCACAGCTTCCTCCTCAGCAGTATATGATGCACCCCCACAGCTTCCTCCTCAGCAGTATATGATGCACCCCTACAGCTTCCTCATCAGCAGTATATGATGCACCCCCACAGCTTCCTCCTCAGCAGTATATGATGCACCCCCACAGCTTCCTCCTCAGCAGTATATGATGCACCCCCACAGCTTCCTCCTCAGCAGTATATGATGCACCCCTACAGCTTCCTCCTCAGCAGTATATGATGCACCCCCACATCTTCCTCCTCAACAGTATATGATGCACCCCTATAGCTTCCTCCTCAGCAGTATATGATGCACCCCCACAGCTTCTTCCTCAGCAGTATATGATGCAACCCGACAGCTTCCTCCTCAGCAGTATATGATGCAACCCCACAGCTTCCTTCTCAGCAGTATATGATGCACCCCCACAGTTTCATCATCATCAGCAGTATATGATGCACCCCCACAGCATCCTCCTCAGCAGTATATGATGCACCCCTACAGCTTCCTCCTCAGCAGTATATGATGCACCCCTACAGCTTCCTCCTCAGCAGTATATGATGCACCCCTACAGTTTCCTCCTCAGCAGTATATGATGCAACCCCCACAGCTTCCTCCTCAGCAGTATATGATGCACCCCTACAGTTTCCTCCTCAGCAGTACATGATGCACCCCTACAGTTTCCTCCTCAGCAGTATATGATGCAACCCCCACAGCTTCCTCCTCAGCAGTATATGATGCACCCCTACAGCTTCCTCCTCAGCAGTATATGATGCACCCCTACAGCTTCCTCCTCAGCAGTATATGATGCACCCCTACAGTTTCCTCCTCAGCAGTATATGATGCAACCCCCACAGCTTCCTCCTCAGCAGTATATGATGCACCCCTACAGCTTCCTCCTCAGCAGTATATGATGCAACCCCCACAGCTTCCTCCTCAGCAGTATATGATGCACCCCCACAGCTTCCTCCTCAGCAGTATATGATGCACCCCCACAGCTTCCTCCTCAGCAGTATATGATGCACCCCCACAGCTTCCTCCTCAGCAGTATATGATGCACCCCTACAGCTTCCTCCTCAGCAGTATATGATGCACCCCCACATCTTCCTCCTCAACAGTATATGATGCACCCCTATAGCTTCCTCCTCAGCAGTATATGATGCACCCCCACAGCTTCTTCCTCAGCAGTATATGATGCAACCCGACAGCTTCCTCCTCAGCAGTATATGATGCACCCCCACAGCTTCCTCCTCAGCAGTATATGATGCACCCCCACAGCTTCCTCCTCAGCAGTATATGATGCACCCCTACAGCTTCCTCCTCAGCAGTATATGATGCACCCCCACATCTTCCTCCTCAACAGTATATGATGCACCCCTATAGCTTCCTCCTCAGCAGTATATGATGCACCCCCACAGCTTCTTCCTCAGCAGTATATGATGCAACCCGACAGCTTCCTCCTCAGCAGTATATGATGCAACCCCACAGCTTCCTTCTCAGCAGTATATGATGCACCCCCACAGTTTCATCATCAGCAGTATATGATGCACCCCCACAGCATCCTCCTCAGCAGTATATGATGCACCCCTACAGCTTCCTCCTCAGCAGTATATGATGCACCCCTACAGCTTCCTCCTCAGCAGTATATGATGCACCCCTACAGTTTCCTCCTCAGCAGTATATGATGCAACCCCCACAGCTTCCTCCTCAGCAGTATATGATGCACCCCTACAGTTTCCTCCTCAGCAGTACATGATGCACCCCTACAGTTTCCTCCTCAGCAGTATATGATGCAACCCCCACAGCTTCCTCCTCAGCAGTATATGATGCACCCCTACAGCTTCCTCCTCAGCAGTATATGATGCACCCCTACAGTTTCCTCCTCAGCAGTATATGATGCAACCCCCACAGCTTCCTCCTCAGCAGTATATGATGCACCCCTACAGCTTCCTCCTCAGCAGTATATGATGCAACCCCCACAGCTTCCTCCTCAGCAGTATATTATGCACTCCTACAGCTTCCTCCTCAGCAGTATATGATGCACTCCCCCCACATCTTCCTCCTCAGCAGTATATGATGCACCCCCACAGCTTCCTCCTCAGCAGTATATGATGCACCCCCACAGCTTCCTCCTCAGCAGTATATGATGCACCCCCACAGCTTCCTCCTCAGCAGTATATGATACACCCCCACAGCTTCCTCCTCAGCAGTATATGATACACCCCCACAGCTTCCTCCTCAGCAGTATATGATGCACCCCCACAGCTTCCTCCTCAGCAGTTTATGATGCACCCCCACAGCTTCCTCATCAGCAGTATATGATGCACCCCCCACAGCTTCCTCCTCAGCAGTATATGATGCACCCCCACAGCTTTCTCCTCAGCAGTATATGATGCACCCCTACAGCTTCCTCATCAGCAGCAGTATATGATGCACCCCCACAGCTTCCTCCTCAGCAGTTTATGATGCACCCCCACAGCTTCCTCATCAGCAATATATGATGCAACCCCACAGCTTCCTCCTCAGCAGTATATGATGCACCCCCACATCTTCCTCCTCAACAGTATATGATGCACCCCTATAGCTTCCTCCTCAGCAGTATATGATGCACCCCACATCTTCCTTCTCAGCAGTATATGATGCACCCCCTACAGCTTCCTCCTCAGCAGTATATGATGCACCCCTACAGCTTCCTCCTCAGCAGTATATGATGCAACCCCACAGCTTCCTCCTCAGCAGTATATGATGCACCCCCACATCTTCCTCCTCAACAGTATATGATGCACCCCTATAGCTTCCTCCTCAGCAGTATATGATGCACCCCACATCTTCCTTCTCAGCAGTATATGATGCACCCCTACAGCTTCCTCCTCAGCAGTATATGATGCACCCCCACAGCTTCCTCCTCAGCAGTATATGATGCATTTTAATTGACATCATATGAACAGACACAGGGGTAAATTTATCATACCCTGGGAGGACACTATTCACTATATCAAATCATGTCTGCCCTGTATCGCTAAATGTGCTTTCGGCATTTAGCATTGCATAAGCAGTTCTGGTAAACTGCTTGTGCAATGTTGCCCCCTTCAGATTTGCTGCCAATTAGCCGCTAGCAGGGGGTGTCTATCAGCCCGATTGAATATGATTGGGAGGATTGCTGTCCGACACCTCAGAGCTGGCGGACGAGTTAAGGGGGGGTGCATCATCTGCCTCTGAGGAGGAAGCTGTGTGGGGCGCATCATCTGCTGCTGAGTCTTAAGACCACTGCTTCTTAACTCCTACTTCTGGTGAGCCTGAAGGTTTGCGCAGAAAAAGTTACATTCAGGGCCATTTGGCCCTTGTAAAATCGGGCCCATAGGCTCTCCCTGGGACCAATGCACAATACACCTTTAGATTGTTGAAAGAACTCCATGTTTAAGACAATACTTCCAAATTTGTGACGTTAGTATTTAATATTTGTCATTCATTTTATTTCTAAAATATTTCCAAATATTGCAAATGTATACTCTGCTTGAGCAGACATAATATTACATTTATTTTATAAATATTATTAGTTTGCCACATCATACCTGAATGTGTTATCATTTTTTTGTTTAATAAAAATAAGCAAATGCATTTTACATTGATAATAAGATATATGAATGATGCTAATTATGTAATAATAAAAGTCATCATTTTAACTAAAGTATTTGTTATTTTATTCATTATTAGTGTATGTGAATTTATATCTGGTAACAATGGCCTTAAATGTGTATACTCATGGGAATGTAGTGATAATCTATGCACCTTGTTATTTTAATAAGAGTTTGGATTTGTCCCTTAGAAATGAAATATATACATCATAATGTCACTTCAAGGGACATAAAACACACACATTTTCTTTCATCAGATAAAGGATACCCTGATAACCACATTTATAATGTAATTGGACTCTTAAATACATTTTTTTGTATTAAAATCCTTTGTTGAACAGCATGAATGTAAATTCATTAGTGTGCACGTGTATGTAACACTATATGGAAGCAGTTGTACTATAAAGTAGATCATTATAAAAATGACTAAATTGCAGCTCTTTATCCTGCTATGTAGCGCTTCAAACATTTGCGCGTCTAGATGTAAGCAAGTAATCATTTTACATACAATTCTAATTTTAAATGTCTTGATCTGTTTAATACATATTGCTGCCCTGGGCATAGGTATAGTGTAAAATCTGTAGATATAGATGTTTATATGTATATACATATTGCTGCCCTGGGCATAGGTATAGTGTAAAATCTGTAGATATAGATGTTTATATGTATATACATATTGCTGCCCTGGGCATAGGTATAGTGTAAAATCTGTAGATATAGATGTTTATATGTATATACATATTGCTGCCCTGGGCATAGGTATAGTGTAAAATCTGTAGATATAGATGTTTATATGTATATACATATTGCTGCCCTGGGCATAGGTATAGTGTAAAATCTGTAGATATAGATGTTTATATGTATATACATATTGCTGCCCTGGGCATAGGTATAGTGTAAAATCTGTAGATATAGATGTTTATATGTATATACATATTGCTGCCCTGGGCATAGGTATAGTGTAAAATCTGTAGATATAGATGTTTATATGTATATACATATTGCTGCCCTGGGCATAGGTATAGTGTAAAATCTGTAGATATAGATGTTTATATGTATATACATATTGCTGCCCTAGGCATAGGTATAGTGTAAAATCTGTAGATATAGATGTTTATATGTATATACATATTGCTGCCCTGGGCATAGGTATAGTGTAAAATCTGTAGATATAGATGTTTATATGTATATACATATTGCTGTCCTGGGCATAGGTATAGTGTAAAATCTGTAGATATAGATGTTTATATGTATATACATATTGCTGTCCTGGGCATAGGTATAGTGTAAAATCTGTAGATATAGATGTTTATATGTATATACATATTGCTGCCCTGGGCATAGGTATAGTGTAAAATCTGTAGATATAGATGTTTATATGTATATACATATTGCTGCCCTAGGCATAGGTATAGTGTAAAATCTGTAGATATAGATGTTTATATGTATATACATATTGCTGCCCTGGGCATAGGTATAGTGTAAAATCTGTAGATATAGATGTTTATATGTATATACATATTGCTGTCCTGGGCATAGGTATAGTGTAAAATCTGTAGATATAGATGTTTATATGTATATACATATTGCTGTCCTGGGCATAGGTATAGTGTAAAATCTGTAGATATAGATGTTTATATGTATATACATATTGCTGCCCTGGGCATAGGTATAGTGTAAAATCTGTAGATATAGATGTTTATATGTATATACATATTGCTGTCCTGGGCATAGGTATAGTGTAAAATCTGTAGATATAGATGTTTATATGTATATACATATTGCTGCCCTGGGCATAGGTATAGTGTAAAATCTGTAGATATAGATGTTTATATGTATATACATATTGCTGCCCTGGGCATAGGTATAGTGTAAAATCTGTAGATATAGATGTTTATATGTATATACATATTGCTGCCCTGGGCATAGGTATAGTGTAAATCTGTAGATATAGATGTTTATATGTATATACATATTGCTGCCCTGGGCATAGGTATAGTTTACATCTGTAGATATAGATGTTTATATGTATATACATATTGCTGTCCTGGGCATAGGTATAGTGTAAAATCTGTAGATATAGATGTTTATATGTATATACATATTGCTGCCCTGGGCATAGGTATAGTGTAAAATCTGTAGATATAGATGTTTATATGTATATACATATTGCTGTCCTGGGCATAGGTATAGTGTAAAATCTGTAGATATAGATGTTTATATGTATATACATATTGCTGCCCTGGGCATAGGTATAGTGTAAAATCTGTAGATATAGATGTTTATATGTATATACATATTGCTGCCCTGGGCATAGGTATAGTGTAAAATCTGTAGATATAGATTTTATATGTATATACATATTGCTATTTGAATCAAAACATAAGTGCAACTTTTCCTATACATGGGACAACAATATAATGTTACTTCTACATTGAGACACTTGCATTGTTGGCAAGACTTACAATTTCAATGGAAACCAGGCATCAAAAAGCTCCTGTTTCCTCTTTTACACCTGGTTGAGCTGGCTGTAATTTTTGTGAATGTATCGACAGCCTCCGACAGTGTATTAACGATTTGCGCTTTCATTGGAAACCTGGTATAATTTATTGATTAACGGCTTCTAATACTTTCTATGGGATACAAAAATGTTTTCGGCAGCCGGAGTACAGCTGCCGAAATTAAGGTATAATGCGCCATTGGAAGAAGTCGATAAACGAAATTGCTTCCAACAGCATATTTATCGGTTTGCGAGCGCTCGCAAACCTAATTACGGCTCAATTGAAACGAGCCAAGAGAGAGGGGGAAGGAGCAGGTAGAGCCTGAGAAGGATACATTAAAGGTATGGTTAGAAAGGTAGCAAAAGAGCCACCGTATAGCTGTGTCAAAAATACCCAATGAGCGAAGGGTCTGGAGCAGCAATGGATAGTCAACCGTGTCAAACGCTGCAGAGAGGTATGATTAGAGCATGTTTAAGGGATTATGGAAATGTACCAGATTTAAGGGAGAGGTTGAATATATGAGGCCTATTTAACAATGGTCTTGCAGACCAGATTCAACAGACCGGATCAGGTCCGCAAGACCTTGCTGAATGCGGAGAGCAATACTCTCTCTGTATTCAGCGTTGCACCAGCAGCTCACAAAAGCTGCTGGTGCAACGCCGCCCCCTGCAGACTCGCGGCCAATGGCCCGCCAGCAGGGAGGTATCAACCCAATCGCACTCAATCGGGTTGAATTGTGGCGATTCCTTAGGGTTATGGAGCAGCGGTCTTTAGACCGCTGCTTCATAACTGCTGTTTCTGGCTATTCTGAAGACTCGCCAGGGACACGGGCCCACAAGCTCCATACGGGGCTTGATCAATGCGCCTCTATGTGTGAGGATGGGTGTAAGAGTACAGGAATGGAAAGGTAGCAGTGGTAATGGAATAGGATTAAGGGGACAGTGAGAGGAAAATAAAGGAGAGCAGAAACCTCCTCCACTGTAACAGGAGTGAATGTGCTGAGTTTTGGTGTAGGCAGCGATTTGTGAGGTCTGGATATTGCTGCTGTGGTTGGAGTTTATTTCATGTCGGATGGAGTCAATGCCAGGAGAGAAGGGATAATGTGAGGAGAAGGAGGGCACAGGAGAGAAGGGATAATGGGAGGAGAGGGAGGGCACAGGAGAGAAGGGATAATGGGAGGAGAGGGAGGGCACAGGAGAGAAGGGATAATGGGAGGAGAGGGAGGGCACAGGAGAGAAGGGATAATGGGAGGAGAAGGAGGGCACAGGAGAGAAGGGATAATGGAAGGAGAGGGAGGTCACAGGAGAGAAGGGATAATGGGAGAAGAGGGAGGTCACAGGAGAGAAGGGATAATGGGAGGAGAGGGAGGTCACAGGAGAGAAGGGATAATGGGAGGAGAGGGAGGTCACAGGAGAGAAGGGATAATGGGAGGAGAGGGAGGTCACAGGAGAGAAGGGATAATGGGAGGAGAGGGAGGTCACAGGAGAGAAGGGATAATGGGAGGAGAGGGAGGTCACAGGAGAGAAGGGATAATGGGAGGAGAGGGAGGTCACAGGAGAGAAGGGATAATGGGAGGAGAGGGAGAGCACAGGAGAGAAGGGATAATGGGAGGAGAGGGAGGTCACAGGAGAGAAGGGATAATGGGAGGAGAGGGAGAGCACAGGAGAGAAGGGATAATGGGAGGAGAGGGAGGGCACAGGAGAGAAGGGATAATGGGAGGAGAGGGAGAGCACAGGAGAGAAGGGATAATGGGAGGAGAGGGAGGGCACAGGAGAGAAGGGATAATGGGAGGAGAGGGAGAGCACAGGAGAGAAGGGATAATGGGAGGAGAGGGAGGGCACAGGAGAGAAGGGATAATGGGAGGAGAGGGAGGGCACAGGAGAGAAGGGATAATGGGAGGAGAGGGAGGTCACAGGAGAGAAGGGATAATGGGAGGAGAGGGAGGTCACAGGAGAGAAGGGATAATGGGAGGAGAGGGAGGTCACAGGAGAGAAGGGATAATGGGAGGAGAGGGAGGTCACAGGAGAGAAGGGATAATGGGAGGAGAGGGAGGTCACAGGAGAGAAGGGATAATGGGAGGAGAGGGAGGGCACAGGAGAGAAGGGATAATGGGAGGAGAGGGAGGGCACAGGAGAGAAGGGATAATGGGAGGAGAGGGAGGGCACAGGAGAGAAGGGATAATGGGAGGAGAGGGAGGGCACAGGAGAGAAGTGATAATGGGAGGAGAGGGAGGGCACAGGAGAGAAGGGATAATGGGAGGAGAGGGAGGGCACAGGAGAGAAGGGATAATGTGAGGAGAGGGAGGGCACAGGAGAGAAGTGATAAGGGGAGGAGAGGGAGGGCACGGGAGAGAAGGGATAATGGGAGGAGAGGGAGGGCACAGGAGAGAAGTGATAATGGGAGGAGAGGGAGGGCACGGGAGAGAAGGGATAATGGGAGGAGATGGAGGGCACGGGAGAGAAGGGATAATGGGAGGAGAGGGAGGGCACAGGAGAGAAGGGATAATGGGAGGAGAGGGAGGGCACAGGAGAGAAGGGATAATGTGAGGAGGAGGGCACAGGAGAGAAGGGATAATGTGAGGAGAGGGAGGGCAGAGGATAGAAGGGATAATGGGAGGAGAGGGAGGGCACAGGAGAGAATGGATAATGTGAGGAGGAGGGCACAGGAGAGAAGGGATAATGTGAGGAGAGGGAGGGCAGAGGAGAGAAGGGATAATGGGAGGAGAGGGAGGGCACAGGAGAGAAGGGATAATGGGAGGAGAGGGAGGGCACAGGAGAGTATTAAAAGTTTAGAAAAGATGCTTAGGATTGTGGGACATAGATGAAATGATGGAGCACACTGGTTCTGTCCCTACTACTTTAAATATTGGTGCTTTAGAAGCTAGAGCCACAAAGGTCCTTCTGGCAGTTGTTTCAGGACAGTACTATTTTTGTATATATTATTATTTCAGTATTAAAAAATTTAAAAAAAGCGTTAGATATAAGGATAATAAAGAAAAAATGTAAAAAAGGACTCGTGGACTCTCACCACCATGAACATTTTTTTTATCAGGTAAGCTTAAATAGAAGTCTATGGGGAAAGGGATTTAGAGCGCTCGTGCTATCTAAACTCCAAATGTTAGCGTGCCTGAGTCTTTTGCTTCCAACTTGTAATAGCAACGCAAACATGGGAGCGCTATTGATACACCCTGAGCGCAGTTAGCACTCAACAGCACTAAGATGTTATAGCTCCACTTGAAATCTAGTTCATTGCCTCTGTAGTTGGCACATGGAAAATATCCATCTAAAAGAAACCAAATCAAAAAGGCTGGATTTAGTATTCAACAAGACAATAAATAGCGTTTGAAGCACTATCTTCCCAAATCCAGAAAAATTTACTTCGCTGTGAGCTGCAAAATGTCAGTAAGTTACACTAAGGAATTAAAGGCTTACAGTTCATTACCAGCAGAGGGAATCACTAACATAAAATTAACCATAACTTATAATAACTTATAACTATACTTAACTATTAAATAAAGACACAACACTTATCACAACACTTATCTTGTGGGTAAAATTTTAAACCGTCATAGGTTAAAATTGTTTATTAAACATAAATTGTTTATTAAATATAAAACTTAGAAGCTGACAAGGCTAGGCTGACGGCAAGCAAGAGCTGACTAACCCAGCGCTACTGGAGGTTAGCGGCCCTAAACGGACACTGCAGCAAAGGGAAGAGTCCACTCTGCCCTGGGAGATGCTACTGAGGGTTGCAAGCTGATGGGCCCACCCACAAGGTGCACCTGAGGCTATCCGCCCCTCCCGCTTTTAGATTGGCCATCATTCCCCCCGTTCACCCTCTCCCACGCAACAGGGCCGCGCCTCCCGCCACAGTATAACATCTCAGATGGTATACTTGCCGCCACCACCACTAATAAGTAAGGGATAGGATTATCCAACATAAATCAAATATAAGATGTAAAGATCTAAATGCCCCAGTCTCTAGTCATTTTCTATCAAAAGGTCACTCAATTGACCCAATTAAAGTTCCAAATAATTGATCATGTTCCCATCCCTCGTAGAGGTGGAAATAGAGAATTAATTTTAAAGAAAAGAGAATCTATGTGGATCTATAGGTTAGATTGTATGTTCCCAAAGGGTATGAACCGTGAAATAGATCTAAATATTTTTCTCTAGATTTTTCTGTAGATTTGCTTAGATTCTACTTTTCCAAATGTGATTATTAGAAAAAAGAAACCCTTTCTTCCGGATCTGTAACTACTCAACAATTGTTTTACAAAAAAACCTCTTATGATTTGGAAAGAAATTGTTTTTCTGTAAAAAAAATTTTGTAAAAAGTATTCTTGTATGCTTCAATACATGTATGTAGCATGGTTAGACTTTTTTTTAAAGTTTATTATATGTTATTCTTTATACTGACCACTAGGTGGCATTTACACTTAAGAGTTAAAATTCTCTGACATTGAATGTTATAATTAGCAACACCTGTGGTAGAGGGTATTTAAGAGAGGTGTTTAGTATGTTTAAGTTATATGATTAAGGGTATTTGAGCCCAAAACGTCATGATTTTGTGTGCCTTGGTACAATAAAATTGGAATAATTTGTACAATTGGAGGTGCTGCTTGAACTTTGTTTATTTGAACCACTAATAACCACAACCTGACTTACAGGAAGGGAATAAGTGACCTTCGAATATTACCAATAAATATATCTAAGGCTATGTTCTCTAAATGCACCTTATCCTT
Source organism: Bombina bombina (assembly GCF_027579735.1). Classification (NCBI taxonomy): domain Eukaryota; kingdom Metazoa; phylum Chordata; class Amphibia; order Anura; family Bombinatoridae; genus Bombina; species Bombina bombina. Next base: position 62,883 of record NW_026512932.1, on the reverse strand, counting down.
CCTATAATATTCAGTCTTGTCGGCCGATAAGGCCTCGTGTCTGACCACAAAACCTCTCTGCTTTATGACGTCCTGCCAATAGTTGAATTAATCTTCTTCCTAACCCTGTAGGCTGCACTATGGGAGGACATGTGTCTCCATTCCAGTCTTGGAATAATATTCGACCAACCCAGAACAACATTGGGGATTCGGGTTCTTATCCAAGCTATGTCTGCCTGCATGATCTTAATAAACTGCAGAACTGGAAGGACACCTAAATCATTCCCCCGTAAGTGCAGGATGATAATATGAGGTTTCCCCCAATGAACCAGGGTCTCAGAGAGAAGGGAGGGGAGTCTAGGCCAGCACATACCCCTTTTACCCAACCACCTAACTGATGCTTTGGCAGGGGAAAACCCAAGACTCTGACCCCCAAGAAGGGACAAGCACCGGATCGACGCCCAGTGCACGTAGGAGAGCCCAACTATCCAAATCCTGGTTGCACCTTGAGATACTCCTGAAAAAACAAACGGCTAGATTACGAGTCTTGCATTAGCCTTAAAAAGCAGTGTTGAGAGGTCCCAACGCTGCTTTTTAATGCCCGCTGGTATTACGAGTCTGGCAGGTACAGGTGTACCGCTCACTTTTATTCCGCGACTCGGCGCTTACCGCAAATCCCCTTACGTCAATTGCGTATCCTATCTGTGATTTTCCTAACGCCGGTATTACGAGTCTTGGAAGAAGTGAGCGGTAGACCCTCTCCTGTCAAGACTCCTACCGCATTTAAAAGTCAGTAGTTAAAGGGACAGTCTATGCCAAAATAAACTTTCATGATTCAAATAGAGCATGTCATTTTAAAGAATTTTCCAATTTACTTTTATCACCAATTTTGCTTTGTTCTCTTGGTATTCTTAGTTGAAAGCTTAACCTAGGAGGTTCATATGCTAATTTCTTAGACCTCGAAGGCCACCTCTTTTCAGAATGCATTTTAACAGTTTTTCATATAGATAACACTGTGCTCGTTCACGTGAAGTTATCTGGGAGCAGGCACGAATTGGCTAAACTGCAAGTCTGTCAAAAGAACTGAACTAAAGGGACAGTTTGCAGAGGCTTAGATACAAGATAATCACAGAGGTTAAAAGTATATTAATATAACTATGTTGGTTATGCAAAACTGGGGAATAGGTAATAAAGGGATTATCTATCTTTTAAAACAATAGAAATTCTGGTGTAGACTGTCCCTTTAAGAGTTTTATGGACTTACGCCGTAACATAAAACTCTTAACTAAAGACTACCTATTAACCCCTAAACCGAGCCCCCCCACATCGCAAACACTTAAATAAAGTTTTTAACCCCTAATCTGCCAACAGGACATCGCCGCCACTTTAATAAACATATTAACCCCTAAAACGCTGCACTCCCGCCTCGCAAACACTAGTTACATTTTATTAACCCCTAATCTGCCATCCCTAACATCGCCAACACCTACCTACATTTATTAACCCCTAATCTGCCGCCCCCAACGTCGCCGCTACTATATTAAATTTATTAACCCCTAAACCTAAGTCTAACCCTAAGTCTAACCCCCCTAACTTAAATATAATTTAAATAAAACAAAATAAAATTACTACAATTAAATAAATAATTCCTATTTAAAACTAAATACTTACCTGTAAAATAAACCCTAAGCTAGTTACAATATAACTAATAGTTACATTGTATCTATCTTAGGGTTTATATTTATTTTACAGGCAAGTTTGTATTTATTTTAACTAGGTAGAATAGTTATTAAATAGTTATTAACTATTTAATAACTACCTAGCTAAAATAAAAAAGTACCTGTAAAATAAATCCTAACCTAAATTATAATTACACCTAACACTACACTATAATTAAATTAAATTACTAAATTATCTACAATTAACTACAATTAAATAAAATAAAATAAAGTACGAAAAAAACCCACTAAATTACAGAAAAAAATCAATTACAAAAATTTTAAACTAATTACACCTAATCTAATCCCCCTAATAAAATAAAAAAGTCCCCCAAAATAATAAAAAGCCCTACCCTACACTAAATTACAAAAAGCCCTTAAAAGGGCTTTTTGTGGAGCATTGCCCCAAAGTAATCAGCTCTTTTACCTGTAAAAAAAAAATACAATACCCCCCAACATTAAAACCCACCATCCACACACCCAACCCTACTCTAAAACCCACCAAACCCCCTTAATAAAACCTAACACTAATGTACTTATTAGAAAGACTTAAACAAGTTTATTATCATAATAGTAACAAAGCCTCCACTTTGCTAGCCAGGAAGCTTAGGAATCGAGTGGCTCAAGCCAAAATAACAGCCATAAATACCAGTAGAGGATGTGTTACATCCCCGTCTGCTATAGGTGAGGCTTTTAAACATTTTTACTATCAGCTTTATAATTTGAGTTCTTCAGAACCCACGAAAACTCTTGATCCAGAAGGCACTCGTAGATATTTATGCTCCCTAAAGCTCCCCCAATTAGACCAAACAGATTCAACTGGCTTAATATCTCCCATCTCCCTTGCTGAAGTTACCTCGACCATCAGAGATCTTCAAATAGGGAAATCTCCAGGTCCGGACGGCTTCACGAGCCAATTCTATAAATCCTACTCCCCTCAGATCTCTCCAATCCTTTGTAGGGTATTCAACGAAGTGTTCAACAAGGGTAGCTTTAGGAAAGAATTCCTTGAAGCCTCAATTACCACTATACTGAAACCAGGCAAGGATTCTCAGGAATGCGGGAGTTACCGGCCGATCTCTTTACTCAACATAGATACAAAACTCTATGCTAAGATATTGGCAAACCGTCTCTCACACATCACCCCCTCTCTGGTCCATTCGGACCAAGGTGGATTTATACCCCGAAGAGAAGGTCCAGACGCCACAAGACGTGTCCTAGACATACTATTAGAGAGTGCAAGAGGAGATGCTCCCACGTTAGCCCTGTCATTGGACGCTGAGAAAGCTTTCGACAGGGTGAGGTGGGAGTATTTATGGGAAACCCTGCGTGCCTTTGGGATCCCAGAGCAATTCATTATGGCCATCCAAGCTCTCTACACCAATCCGACTGCCAGAGTTAAGGGAATAGGATTTCAATCCATCAGCTTTGACATAACGAATGGGACAAGACAGGGTTGTCCCCTTTCCCCACTCCTGTTCGCTCTGTCTATCGAACCACTTGCTCAGGCTATCAGATCAGATCCGGATATTTCAGGCTTCCCGTTAGGCTCTCGTCAACATACCATCTCCCTATACGCTGATGACGTAACACTATTACTTACAGACCCACATAGGTCACTACCAGCTGTCTTCAAAATCATCTCTAAGTTTAAAACCCTGAGTTATTATAAACTACATTTTTCTAAAACTGAGGCTTTATACGTTAATATTACTTCTCAAGAACTCCTTACTCTACGTGAAAAGTATAAATTTCAATGGTCCCCACATTCCCTCAAACTGTTAGGCACCCACCTCTCCCCGAAAGTTTCCACTGTAATCTCCAAGAACTTTACTGATAGACTCCCAGACTGGAAAAAACTATTAGACTCCTGGGAATTCCGCGAGATCTCCTGGACGGGTAGAATCGAGGCCATTAAAATGTCGTTTATTCCGAAGGTAACTTACCTCTTTCGCACTATTCCAATTAACATACCTCGACCGATCCTTAACAAGCTTCAGAGTCTTATAACCAGTTACATTTGGAAAGGTAGGAAGCCCCGAACTTCGAGACAAACCCTTCAAAGACCCACTGATAGAGGCGGACTAGGTATGCCTAATATTATTCTCTATTATCAAGCAGCACGTTTGGTACATGTGATAGAATGGGGCCATAGCGATAGCTCAGCATCTTGGAGAGAGGTGGAACAGTCACTTCTCCCCTCTGGTCTGAGACTGACAGACCTTCCCTGGGTACCCTCCCATTATTGGAAAAATCTTCTTACCACTCACCCAGTAATCTTAGACACCCTGCGGTTTTGGGATCAGACGAGACATTCCAATTTGATTGCTCCTCATCCTTCCCCATGCCAGACAGTTGTTAGTGTTCTCTTCTGCCTGCCTGATACTCATCTCTCTGGCTGGGCTAGTCTCAGGGTAGACCAATTGGCTGTTCTTTACGAGCAGGCCGGAAATATATCCCACTCAGCGATTTGCAATAAACTACGGGTCCCGACCCCATTGAAATTTGAGGCTTTCCGACTCTGCTCCATAATCAGATCTTGGGGATTCCCCAAAGAAAATCTTAGGCCTCCTACAGTTTGGGAGCAGCGATGGTCGCAACCTCGCAAAATTAAGGGATCCTTATCTTTCCATTACGAGACCCTTCTAGCTCCCTTCTCCCGTCAGAAAGTCTCGCAGTTTATAGCCTGGGAGACTGAATTGAACTTCACGGCCGACGCTGACTCCTGGTATAGAGAATTACAATCTACGAAAAAATTATTACACTGTTCGTCCCTCTGGGAACTTCAATACAAAATTGCAGTCCGATGGCACTTCGTACCGGTTACCCTCCATAGAATATATGATTCTCATTCCCCTGCTTGCTGGAGAGGCTGCGGACAGCTCGGAACTCAGGCACACATCTGGTGGTTCTGTCCCAGAGTTCCCTCCGTTTGGCAACGGGTAGCCACCCTTCTACACTCTCTTGGTATACTCATTGAACTTCGGCCCCAAACTAGCTTACTACATCTAGACTTCCCAGCTATCACTCCCACACATAAAGCTTTAACTATCTATGTCCTAATGGCTACTAAATTAGAAATAGCGAAAGCGTGGAAACAACTCTCTCCCCCGACCATTTCACAAATATTAGCCACAGTCAACTTCCTTTCAAAAATGGAAGCCTACTCACATTCGGCCCTAGATAAACTAGACTTTTATTATGCAACCTGGGCTCCCTGGTGGGAAAAATTCCCCAATTGAACAAGCAGATAACATTTGGAATTTGGTCGCCCCTACTTCAATCTTTAATATATTTAATATTTCTATTTTATTTTTAACTACTCTTACCTATTACTTATCCCCTCTCCTGATCCTCTCTCCGTGTTTTCTCCATCTCTTTCCCATATACTTTGTCCCTTTGATTACCCTATTAGAGTATATATATGTTCCCACTGGTTGTCGTTGAAGATATTTATATACACTTTAAAACTTCGAAAAACTGAGAAAAGTACACAAGGCAGTTCCTCGCAACTTTCTATTATCTTGTATATTGACACTTTTGAAACTATATTATCGGTTGTTATCATTTCTTTTTTCTTGTCTTTTTTTTGTTTGTTTTCTGTTTTATTGACAATACTGCCTATTCTTGATATACTTGTATCTTGTGATTTTCTCAAATAAAAATTTTTATTAAAAAAAAAAAAAAAAAACCTAACACTAACCCCTTGAAGATCACCCTACCGTTAGACGTCTTCACCCAGCCGGCACAAGTGGTCCTCCAGAGAGGCAGAAGTCTTCATCCTATCCGGGCAGAAGAGGACCTCCAGATGGGCATCTTCTATCTTCATCCGGAGCGGAGCGGTTCCATCTTGAAGCCAGCCGACGCGTAGCATCCATCCAGACCGACGACTACACAACGAATGACGGTTCCTTTAAATGACGTCATCCAAGATGGCGTCCCTTGAATTCCGATTGGCTGATAGGATTCTATCAGCCAATCGGAATTAAGGCAGGAAAAATCCTATTGGCTGATCCAATCAGAATTCAAGGGACGCCATCTTGGATGACGTCATTTAAAGGAACCATCATTCGTCTTGTAGTCGTCGGTCTGGATGGATGCTCCGCGTCGGCTGGCTTCAAGATGGACCCACTCCGCTCTGGATGGATGAAGATAGAAGATGCCACCTGGATGAAGACTTCTGCCCGTCTGGAGGTCCTCTTCTGCCTGGATTGGATGAAGACTTCTGCCCCTCTGGAGGACCACTTGTGCCCGGCTGGGTGAAGACACAGTAGAGTGATCTTCAAGGGGTTAGTGTTAGGTTTTATTAAGGGGGGATTGGGTGGGTTTTATAGTAGGGTTGGGTGTGTGGGTGGTGGGTTTTAATGTTGGGGGGGTATTGTATTTTTTTTCAGGTAAAAGAGCTGATTACTTTGGGGCAATGCCCTGTAAAAGGCCCTTTTAAGGGCTATTTGTAATTTAGTATAGGGTAGGGAATTTTATTATTTTGGGGGGCTTTACTCATCTAGTTTAAAATTCTTGTAATTATTTTTTTATTTTCTGTAATTTAGTGTTTTTTTTTTGTACTTTAAACTTTGTAGTTTATTTAATTTAATTGTATTTAATTGTAGTTAGTTTAGGTAATTAATGATAGTGTAGTGTAAGGTGTAATTGTAACTTAGGTTAGGATTTATTTTACAGGTATATTTGTCTTTATTTTAACTAGGAAGTTATTAAATAGTTAATAACTATTTAATAACTATTCTACCTAGTTAAAATAAATACAAAGTTGCCTGTAAAATAAATATAAACCCTAAGATAGATACAATGTAACTATTAGTTATATTGTAGCTAGCTTAGGGTTTATTTTATCGGTAAGCATTTAGTTTTAAATAGGAATAATTTATTTAATTCTAGTTATTTAATTTCATTTTATTTAAATTATATTTAAGTTAGGGGGGGTTAGACTTAGGTTTAGACTTAGGTTTAGGGGTTAATAAATTTAATATAGTAGCAGCGACGTTGTGGGCGGCAGATTAGGGGTTAATAAATGTAGGTAGGTGTCGGCGATGTTAGGGACGGCAGATTAGGGGTTAATAAAATGTAACTAGTGTTTGCGAGGCGGGAGTGCGGCGGTTTAGGGGTTCATATATTTATTAAAGTGGCTGAGATGTCCGGTCGGCAGATTAGGGGTTAAAAACTTTAGTTAACTGTTTGCGATATGGGGGGGGCTTGGTTTATGGGTGTTAGTTTTCTTTTTAGCACTTTAGTTAAGAGTTTTATGTTACAGCGTTAGCCCATAAAACTCTTAACTACTGACTTTTAAATGCGGTAGGAGTCTTGACAGGAGAGGGTCTACTTCTCACTTCTTCCAAGACTCGTAATACCGGCGTTAGGAAAATCCCATTAAAAAGATAGGATACGCAATTTATGCAAGGGGATTTGCGGTAATCTCTAGTCGCGGAATAAAAGTGAGCGGTACACCTGTACCTGCCAGACTCGTAATACCAGCGGGCATTAAAAAGCAGTGTTGGGACCTCTCAGTGCTGCTTTTTAAGGCTAACACAAGACTCGTAATCTAGCCATTAGGGAATTAATTTAATGATAGTGTAGTGTTAGGTGTTAGTGTAATCTAGTTTAGGGTTTATTTTACAGGTAAATTTGTAGTTTAACTAGGTAGTTATTAAATAGTTAATAACTATTTAATAACTATTGTACCTAGTTAAAATAAATACAAAGTTGCCTGTAAAATAAAAATAAATCCTAAAATAGCTACAATGTAACTATTAGTTATATTGTAGCTAGCTTAGGGTTTATTTTATAGGTAAGTATTCAGTTTTAAATAGGAATAATTTATTTAATTGTTGTTATTTTATTTAGATTTATTTAAATTATATTTAAGTTAGAGGGTGTTAGGGTTAGACTTAGGTTTAGGGGTTAATAACTTTATTATAGTGGCGGCGACGGCAGATTAGGGGTTAATACATTTAATATAGTTGGGGGGGGCAGATTAGGGGGTTAATAAATATAATGTAGGGTTGGGCAATGTTGGAGGCAGCAGATTAGGGGTTCATAAGTATTATGTAGGTGGCGGCGGTGTCCGGAGCGGCAGATTAGGGGTTAATAATATAATGCAGGTGTCGGCGATGTCGAGGGCGGCAGATTAGGGGTTAATAAGTGTAAGATTAGGGGTGTTTAGACTCGGGGTTCATGTTAGGGTGTTAGGTGTAGACATAAGTTTTATTTCCCCATAGGAATCAATGGGGCTGCGTTAGGAGCTGAACGCTTATTTTTTGCAGGTGTTAGGATTTTTTTCAGCCGAATCTGCTTCATTGATTCCTATGGGGAAATCGTGCACAAGCACGTTTAGCCAGCTCACCGCTATCGTAAGCAGCGCTGGTATTACAGTGAGATGTGGAGCTAAATTTTGCTCTACGCTCACTTTTTAGAGGCTAACGCCGGGTTGAAAAAAACGTTAGCACCGCACCCTTGTTAACGCAAAACTCGTAATCTCGGTGAAAGAAAGTTAGTAACTGAAACTGGACAAAAGGAACAGTTAAACCGATATCGCTGCATTTGTTGCTGCACCTATCCGAAAGGAATGCAGCGCTATTTTTTAAGCATCTAAACCAGCCAAGGTTGCAGCGCGAGCCAAGATTCTACAGAACCAGGGTCTCAGAGAGAAGGGAGGGGAGTCTGGGCCAGCACATACCCCTTTCACCCAACCACCTAACTGATGCTTTGGCAGGGGAAAACCCAAGACTCTGACCCCCGGGGAGGGACAAGCACCGGATCGACGCCCAATGCACGTAGGAGTGCCCCACGATCCAAATCCTGGTTGCGCCTTGAGATACTCCTGAAAAAACAAAGAAAGTTAGTAACTGAAACTGGACAAAAGGATTATTTAAACGAGTGGCCGAACATAATACCTGTATTTATTGGAGCGTCACCTGCCAAAGCGCTTAATGGAATCTACTGAAACCCCCGATATCACAGCATTCGTTGCTGAACCTATCCGAAAGGAATGCAGCGCTATTTTTGAAGCATCTAAACAAGCCAAGGTCGCAGCGCGAGCCAAGATTCTACAGAACTGAAAAATGGATAGCGAGAAGCCATTTTCGTGTACGAGTAAGGGGCCTTGGACAGAGGGGCGGATGGCTAAATACTGGTTTATTAATTGCACCAGGCAGCAACTACCCTGCGTTTTGGGAATGGTCAACCATGTCCCCCTGCCTTGTTTGTCCATTTTGGAACGAGGAAGGAAGAGTAGAATTGAGTCAGGGGAGTTGAACGCCCTTGCTGTTGCACTGCCTAGATGGAGAAACCAGCTCACCTATGCAAAGAGCAGCAGAGTACGCCAACACAAAAGCAGACCGGAATAGGAGAAGTTCGTATGAAGAGGAACACACTGCTTCCAAGACCGATACCAGCTTCTCCAAGCGGTCCCAGGTATTGGGCTCATGGATATCTTTTTGTTGTGGCTGGACATGGCCCCAGCCTTTAACCACTTGTCGCACAAAATATTAATTAGTGGGATCAGGTAGTGCAAGTGTCCTGTAGAAAAAGGCAAGAGCAGCTAGGCGAGACTGAATGGCACCGAGACATGCCCCTACAGACCACAAAATCACCAGCCATTTACACAAAGTGACTTGAGAAGCTGCAGCCGCCTCCACCTCCTGTTCGTGGCAAAAGGACTCTCATTCCCTCCACGACCTGATATAAGAGCACCATGTGGATACGGCCAATGACCCCCGGATTAATGGGAGCAGGGCTATCTAGGATTCAGAAGCTGCCAAATGAAACCCGGACAAGGTAAGCCTATTCTCGCAGGGCAAGGGGCAAGGCGCCTAAAAGTTGCCCAGTCAAACCTGGAAAGAGCATCCGCAATTACATTGTTAACTCCAGGGACATGTTGTGCCTGAAATTGAATGTTAAGTTCCAGACAGCGTAACACTAAATGTCATAACAAACAAACCACTGCGGCCGACGTGGCAGACAGCCTATTAATCGCATGGACGACACTCAGGTTATCCGTCCAGAAGACAACCAATCTGTTGGAAAATTACATACCCCAGAGCTCAATGGCCAGGACTATTGGTAACAATTCCAGGAGCGTGAGATTGCGGGTTAGCCCTCGGGTCCTCCATTCGTCAGGCCAAGGGCCCACGCTCCACTCCCCCTGAAAGTATGCCCCGTAGCCTCCAGACCCTGCCGCATCTGTAAACAGGTGTAGGAGCTGACTGGAGATTGGGTCTGAGCGCCACAAACGAATGCCATTAAAGTGCTGCAAGAAAGACTCCCATACCTTTAGGTCAGCAATCATCCCACCCAAAATGTATATTCTCCCTGACGGGTTGACTTTCCCACATAATTTACTTTCCAATCGGCGATTGAATACCCTCCCCATGGGAATAACCCTGCAGGCAAAGTTCAAAAGGCCAAGAAGGGACTGTGTTACAGAAGCATTAGTTATTTTGTTGTGAAGAGCTTATTTCCCAGCAGCAATGCCTGAACCAGCAAGCCAGCGCCTAAGAAGGGCTCCAAGAAAACCGTAACAAGTATCATTTCATAAAGAGTTAACTCTTTTTTTTCAGCTTTTAGAAACTATTGTCTAATCACCTCTGGAGCCAGACTGCTAATTGATAAGATGAACTTGTAAACTTGTTATCTTAAGTACTGTAATCCTATTGTGGCCTGTCAAAGGACAGTGCTCTCTATCTAAATGTGTGATGGGGGATTTTGTGCTTCCCCCCCTCTCCCCCTGGGAGTGCCCTGTGTGCATGTAACCTTAATAAAAAGCAGGCTGGGCATCCCAGTCCTGAGTTCTTGTTTGACCCTCAATCGCAGCGTTGACTCGTTTTTGTGGGCAGAAGGGTATCCTAGCGGTACTGCAGCTAAGGGAGATTATTCTATATTTGCGAGACTCATATAGAATACTATGGAAAGCAGCTTCTCCCCTCTTTAGCAATAGGGATCCAGGCTACTAAGCGGTCCATCTCTCAGCGAGACTAAGGCGAACCGTAACATTTGGCGGCAGCGGCGGGATTTTCCTGGATTTCCTAGGAGAGGTACAGAACGGATGGAGAGCGCTTACGAAAAATTGAAGCGTACAACCCAAAAGGATTTACTTGAAAGCAGAGGGGGGTACGCCAGCAACCGGCCGAGGAGAGAGCTGATCGCAGAATTGACCGAACTGGATCAGAGCTTCACAATGGCGGAAACACCGACCACGATTAGTGACGAAAAAACCAGGATTGTTCGGGAAAGGCTCTCATTATACGGGCCGAACCCCTCCATGGAATTGGTACAGCAGTTGATGGCAGAGGCGGACGAGGATATACGAGAGACTCGAGCCCACGAACTCAACCTAGCGAATGCACACCGCAATGCTGAAGCCCCGCAGGTAATCATCCCTGTCGAAAATGCTGGGAGGCCCAAGATACCCTATGCGGCATTTCGACCCTTCCTAGAGAGCGAGACAGGGATTGATGAATATTTGGCGGACTTCGAAAGGCAATGTGCCCTGCACCAGATTCCCAACAGAGAGTGGCCCACGATATTGTCTGGGAAACTATCCGGGCGAGCCCTGGAAGCCTTTCGTACTCTGGGTGCTGAGGAAGTGACACAGTATGAGCTAGTTAAGGAGACACTGTTGCGACGGTACGCTGTAACTCCGGACACGTATCGCCGACAGTTTCGGGGCACGGAAAAGAAGCCTAACGATACCCATATGGAATGGGCACACCGAATGCGGAGAGCGGCAAATCACTGGCTGAGCGGAAGTAAAGCGGTGACTGGGGAGGAAATTTTACAATTGTTTCTCTTAGAACATTTTTATAATGGCATGGAACAGCAAGGGAAGGAATGGCTGCGAGACAGGCGGCCTTCTACCTTAGAAGAAGCAGCCAAATTGGCCGATGAACATTATGACTCCCGTCTTCACGAACCCATGAACTACCGAGCTCCAGCACGGGTCGAACCCAGAGAGGTTTACCGTGCACCCCCTCGTACTGAATTCCGAGCCCCGGTGCCCACAAGGCCCGTCCGACACTCAGGACCACCCAATAACAGCTCTGAGCGTCCCAGACCGACTTGCCACCGATGCAAGCAACCAGGGCATTTCATGGCTAGCTGCCCCCTTAATACGCACCAGACACCCAGGAATTACAATTACCCCTCTGGGTCCTATCGTCCGGCCCGGGCCCTCTGTGTTAACCAAGAGGCCCCTATGGAGGGATATGTGGGGCCGCTTCACGAGGCAGACCCTGTATATGCTGCCTCAGATAACCGCCAGCACCATCGGCAGAGGGTATGGCTCGAGGGGGCGATCTACCGAGGGATTGCGAGACACAGGGGCTACTATCACGCTGGTACAGAGTCATTTGGTGCCAGAGCACAAGCGATCCGGACAGACTGTGGCTGTTAGAGTGGCGGGGGGGGATGTGTACAAAATTCCAACAGCTAAAGTGCATCTTGATTGGGGAGCGGGAAAGGGGGCTGTGTACGTGGGCCTAATGGATAATTTACCTGCCGAAGTACTACTGGGCAACGATTTGGGCCCCATGACTTCTGCCTATGCTCCAGTATGCAACAACGAGGCGGACCCAGTGACTACACGGGCCCAAGCCCGGACGGAGCGAGAGCTCTCACCAGTGCGGGAGACACAGGTAAGACCTACCCCGACCTTGCCTGACAGGTTAGGCCCCATACCCTGGGACACCCCAGATGCTTTCGAGGCAGAGTCTAAGACTGACCCGACCTTACAAAAGTACCGGGAACGAGCAGAGACCGGAGGGGGGCGGGGCAGATAACGAAACATTCTTATGGGAAAAAGGGAAACTATACCGCTGGACAGAGAAAAGGGGACAGCGTAGGCGACAGCTGGTAGTGCCCCACAAATACCGTCAAGAAATCCTCAAAATAGGCCACGACATCCCCTTAGCAGGCCACCTAGCCGTTACCCGTACCCTACACCGCATTACTCACACGTTCTTTTGGCCAGGGGTGCACGCTGACGTTAGAACTTACTGTAACACTTGCGATGTGTGTCAACGAGTAGGAAGGCGAGGCGATCACCCTAAAGCCCAGCTAGTAAATATGCCCATTGTAGAGGAACCCTTCAGCCGGGTTGCTATTGACCTAGTGGGACCACTGGCTACCCCTAGTCCCTCCGGTAAGCGATACATTCTTACCGTAGTGGACTACGCTACCAGGTACCCAGAGGCTGTCGCCCTATCCAACATACAAGCGGATACGGTAGCGAATGCACTAGTACAGGTGTTCTCCCGGGTAGGATTTCCAAAAGAAATCCTATCCGACCGAGGCACCCAATTTACGGCTGAATTGACCCAACAACTCTGGCAGGTTTGCAAAATTAAGTCCCTCCTGAGCTCCCCATACCACCCCCAGACGAACGGGCTGTGTGAGAGGTTCAATGGGACCCTCAAGCAAATGCTCAAGACGTTCACTCAGGAATACCGAGACTGGGAACGCTTCCTGCCGCACCTCCTATTTGCTTATCGGGAGGTGCCCCAGGAAACGACAGGGTTCTCTCCCTTCGAGTTGCTCTACGGAAGAAAGGTACGGGGACCCCTAAACCTGATCCGGGAGCACTGGGAGGGAGAGATGGAGGCTGACGGTGTCCCCATTGTGCCATACGTGCTGGAACTCAGGGACCGAATGGAGCAATTAGCCAAATCCGTGCGGGCTAATCTCCAGTTGGCCCAGAGAAGACAGAAAGTATGGTACGATCGGGGGGCCCGAAAGAGAATCTTCACCATAGGACAAAAGGTGTTAGTACTTAAGCCGGTGAAGACAGACAAATTGCAGGCGTCCTGGCAGGGTCCCTACCAGATCGTAGAGAAAAGGGGAGACACCACTTATGTGATAGCTAGCTGCCACGACAACAATCTTAGAAAGACATTCCATGTAAACATGCTCAAGGAATATTTTGAGCGGCCAGAGAACGTGACGGCCGTATGTTGTTCCCCTCAGGAAGACCCCGACAGTTTACCCATTCCAGACCTATTAGAAAAGAGCCTCCCCACAGGTATAGTGGCGCAGGTTCAGATAGGGGACCGACTTAGCCCCACTGAAAGGGAGCAGCTCAACCAACTCCTCCAGTCTAAACACCTCACCTTCTCCCCGAAGCCAGGGTACACTACTTTAACCACCCACCAGGTAGATACTCCGGGACAAGCTCCCTTGCGCCAGGCTCCGTACCGAATCCCCGAAGCAGTTAGGACAGGAATGAAGAAGGAGATCGATGAGATGCTCCAGCTCAGGGTAATTGAGCCCTCCGATAGTCCCTGGGCCTCCCCAGTTGTCTTGGTGCCCAAGAAAGATGGGACCACCCGGTTCTGCGTAGACTATCGGAGGCTCAATGAAAATACCGTGACGGACGCTTACCCTATGCCCAGGGTAGACGAGCTACTCGATCGTATAGCCAGGGGAAATTACCTGACCACTATTGACCTCTGCAAAGGTTACTGGCAGATTCCCCTGGCCCCGGAGGCTATCCCCAAGTCGGCATTCGTCACCCCATTCGGCTTATATCAGTTTAGGGTAATGCCGTTTGGGATGAAGAATGCCCCAGCTACATTCCAGCGCTTGGTGGATAGGCTCCTGGATGGCTTCCAGAGTTTTGCTTGCGCCTACCTGGACGACATAGCGATCCACAGTGAGTCCTGGGAGGACCACTTAGCTCATGTGGGAATGGTTCTGGATCAGATCCGGGCTGCTGGCCTGACTCTGAAGCCAGAAAAATGCCACTTTGGGATGGCCGAGGTACAGTACCTGGGTCACCGGGTGGGGTGTGGAAAGCAGCGACCAGAGCCGGCCAAAATAGAAGCTGTCGCCAATTGGCCCACCCCCATCACTAAGACTCAGGTCCTAGCCTTCCTGGGCACGGCAGGGTACTATAGACGGTTCGTACCAGACTACAGCACACTTGCCAAACCCCTGACTGACTTGACCAAGAAGAACTTACCTCGACAGGTCCTGTGGTCTCCCCACTGTGAAACGGCTTTCCAGGCTCTCAAAAATGCTCTAATTAACGCTCCTGTCTTGGCGGCCCCAGCCCTTAACAAACGTTTTATCGTCCATACAGATGCTTCCATGTTCGGGCTGGGAGCCGTCCTCAGCCAAGTAGGCGAAGATGGAGGGGAGCATCCAGTTGCCTACATCAGCCGGAAGCTCCTGCCCCGCGAAGTCAGCTATGCAGCGGTCGAAAAGGAGTGTTTGGCTTTGGTGTGGGCATTAAAGAAATTGACTCCCTATTTATATGGTCAGGAGTTCACTCTGGTCACCGACCATAACCCGTTGGTGTGGCTGAACCGGGTCTCTGGAGATAACGGCAGGCTATTACGTTGGAGCTTATCGTTGCAACCCTTCAATTTCACCATTACTTACAGACCTGGGAAACAGAATGGCAACGCCGACGGGTTGTCCAGACAAACCGACCTCAGCCCCGCATAATCAGCGGTCTGGACAGCCTTAGTCTGCCCAGAAAAGGGGTCAGACCGTGTCTGCCAGAGTGTTCCACAGAAAGGGAGCACTGTTACAGAAGCATTAGTTATTTTGTTGTGAAGAGCTTATTTCCCAGCAGCAATGCCTGAACCAGCAAGCCAGCGCCTAAGAAGGGCTCCAAGAAAACCGTAACAAGTATCATTTCATAAAGAGTTAACTCTTTTTTTTCAGCTTTTAGAAACTATTGTCTAATCACCTCTGGAGCCAGACTGCTAATTGATAAGATGAACTTGTAAACTTGTTATCTTAAGTACTGTAATCCTATTGTGGCCTGTCAAAGGACAGTGCTCTCTATCTAAATGTGTGATGGGGGATTTTGTGCTTCCCCCCCTCTCCCCCTGGGAGTGCCCTGTGTGCATGTAACCTTAATAAAAAGCAGGCTGGGCATCCCAGTCCTGAGTTCTTGTTTGACCCTCAATCACAGCGTTGACTCGTTTTTGTGGGCAGAAGGGTATCCTAGCGGTACTGCAGCTAAGGGAGATTATTCTATATTTGCGAGACTCATATAGAATACTATGGAAAGCAGCTTCTCCCCTCTTTAGCAATAGGGATCCAGGCTACTAAGCGGTCCATCTCTCAGCGAGACTAAGGGTAACCGTAACAGACTGTAATTGCCTCAGAGTAAGGAACTTAGAGGAAACAGCCGCTTCCAACATGCCTCCAACATACTATGCACCTTGTCTAAGGGGAGTCTAGAAATCATTTTTATCTGTGTCAATTTCCCCAAAAAGCTGGTAATGGGAACTTGAGTTTTCTCCTCAGCAAGAGGGACCCCAAAAAAGGACATGAGTTCTCGCATTTCGTTCACTGCGTCTAAGCAATCATCTGAACCTGTCTGACCTATGATCAAAAAATCATCCAGATAGTGAGCCATGCAATCCCTGCCAACCGCATGAGCTACGGCCCAGTGCAAAAACGTGCTGAACTTTTCGAATATGGCACAAGAAATGGCACAGCCCATAGGCAGGCAGCGATCTACATAGAAACCACCATCAAACTTACATCCCATAAGTGGAAAGGCAGAAGGATGCAGGGGCAATAACCTAAATGCAGATTCTATATATAATTTTGCTAATAAGGCACCCCTCCCAACTCCCTGAACTAGCTCCAGTGCACTGTCGAAAGATTGATAGCACACCGAGCTAAGCCCTGGACCGATGGCATCATTAACTGAGCTCCCTTTGGGGTAGGAGAGGTTCTGTATCAGACAAAATTTTCCTGGCTCCTTCTTAGGGACTACTCCTAATGGGGAGATAACCATGTCACAAAATGGTGGGGAAGAGAATGGCCCTAACATAAGACAGAGGTGTAATTCCTTGTCAAGCTTTTGCTTCACCATATGAGGGTACTCATATACCGAACGCAGGTTCCGATGCTTAACCGAACTTCTGATTACTGCATTAACTGGGATCATAAACCCATTGTTAAACCCTTCCCATAATAAATGAGCAGCTTCGCGATCAGGATAGCCCCGCAGCCATAATTCAAGCGTGTGTGCCTTCTCTGGGGAGGGGGCTTTTTTGTATAACAAGGCCTCTAGTTTGGGTCCTGGTACTGGCATCTCTTGTTTTGCAATCACATCCTGGGTGCAATCCACCACAGAATTTGCAATTATGCCTGAAACCACAGGAGCCTCCCTTATCGCACTTATTCTCCTGGAATGCCCAGCAAGTTCCACCCCTGCCTTTACCCTTCTGGGTCCGAAAGGGCTGCGAGGATCCAGGGGTGGATGTAGAGGGAGAACACTGAGGGCCCAGGTGCTGCAAAGATGGGTGTGTGTAATCAAATGTAAGCACCGGGTTACCCACCATCTTGCGCCTGAACGCTGAGTTGTAATCCCTCCAGGCCCCCTCACTGTATTTTCTCTGTATCCAGTGAATTGAATCAGTGTATTTTAATATGGCATGGTTCTGATTTGGATACCTCTCCAGGTAGCAAGAGGTAAACACCCTAAAACAGATGAGCCATTCCTCAAATGTTTCAGGACGCTTAAATCTCATAGGCCTAGATTTGGAGTTCGGCGGTAAAAGGGCTGCTAACGCTCCGCGGGCTTTTTTCTGGCCGCACCATAAATTTAACTCTGGTATCGAGAGTTTAATCAAATGCTGCGTTAGGCTCCAAAAAAGGAGCGTAGAGCATTTTTACCGCAAATGCAACTCTCGATACCAGAGTTGCTTACGGACGCGGCCGGCCTCAAAAACGTGCTCGTGCACGATTCCCCCATAGGAAACAATGGGGCTGTTTGAGCTGAAAAAAAACCTAACACCTGCAAAAAAGCAGCGTTCAGCTCCTAACGCAGCCCCATTGTTTCCTATGGGGAAACACTTCCTACGTCTGCACCTAACACTCTAACATGTACCCCGAGTCTAAACACCCCTAACCTTACACTTATTAACCCCTAATCTGCCGCCCCCGCTATCGCTAACCCCTGCATATTTTTTTAAACCCCTAATCTGCCGCTCCGTAAACCGCCGCAACCTACGTTATCCCTATGTACCCCTAATCTGCTGCCCTAACATCGCCGACCCCTATATTATATTTATTAACCCCTAATCTGCCCCCCTCAACGTCGCCGACACCTGCCTACACTTATTAACCCCTAATCTGCCGAGCGGACCTGAGCGCTACTATAATAAAGTTATGAACCCCTAATCCGCCTCACTAACCCTATCATAAATAGTATTAACCCCTAATCTGCCCTCCCTAACATCGCCGACACCTAACTTCAATTATTAACCCCTAATCTGCCGACCGGAGCTCACCGCTATTCTAATAAATGTATTAACCCCTAAAGCTAAGTCTAACCCTAACACTAACACCCCCCTAAGTTAAATATAATTTTTATCTAACGAAATAAATTAACTCTTATTAAATAAATGATTCCTATTTAAAGCTAAATACTTACCTGTAAAATACATCCTAATATAGCTACAATATAAATTATAATTATATTATAGCTATTTTAGGATTAATATTTATTTTACAGGTAACTTTGTAATTATTTTAACCAGGTACAATAGCTATTAAATAGTTAAGAACTATTTAATAGTTACCTAGTTAAAATAATAACAAAATTACCTGTAAAATAAGTCCTAACCTAAGATATAATTAAACCTAACGCTACCCTATCAATAAAATAATTAAATAAACTACCTACAATTAACCTAACACTACACTATCAATAAATTAATTAAATACAATTCCTACAAATAAATACAATTAAATAAACTAGCTAAAGTACAAAAAATAAAAAAGATCTAAGTTACAGAAAATAAAAAAATATTTACAAACATAATAAAAATATTACAACAATTTTAAACTAATTACACCTACTCTAAGCCCCCTAATAAAATAACAAAGCCCCCCAAAATAAAAAATTCCCTACCCTATTCTAAATTAAAAAAGTTACAAGCTCTTTTACCTTACCAGCCCTGAACAGGGCCCTTTGCAGGGGCATGCCCCAAGAATTTCAGCTCTTTTGCCTGTAAAAGAATAAATACAATACCCCCCCCCCAACATTACAACCCACCACCCACATACCCCTAATCTAACCCAAACCCCCCTTAAATAAACCTAACACTAAGCCCCTGAAGATCTTCCTACCTTGTCTTCACCATACCAGGTTCACCGATCCGTCCTGAAGAGCTCCTCCGATGTCCTGATCCAAGCCCAAGCGGGGGCTGAAGAGGTCCATGATCCGGTCAAAGTCTTCATCCAAGCGGGGCAGAAGAGGATCTTCCATCCGATTGAAGTCATCATCCAGGCGGCATCTCCTATGGTCTTCCATCCGGAGCGAAGCGGCAGGATCCTGAAGACCTCCAGCGCGGAACATCCATCCGGACCGACGACTGAACGACGAATGACTGTTCCTTTAAGGGACGTCATCCAAGATGGCGTCCCTCGAATTCCGATTGGCTGATAGGATTCTATCAGCCAATCGGAATTAAGGTATGAATTTTCTGATTGGCTGATGGAATCTGCCAATCAGAATCAAGTTCAATCCGATTGGCTGATCCAATCAGCCAATCAGATTGAGCTCGCATTCTATTGGCTGTTCCGATCATAAACCGGCGTTAGCCAGAAAGCTCTTAACTCCTGCTATTTTCAGGCGGCTGGAATTTTGTCGTTAGATGTCTAACGCTCACTTCAGACACGACTCTAAATACCAGCATTAGAAAGATCCCATTGAAAAGATAGGCTACGCAAATGGCGTAGGGGGATCTGCGGTATGGAAAAGTCGCGGCTGAAAAGTGAGCGTTAGACCCTTTAATCACTGACTCCAAATACCAGCGGGCGGCCAAAACCAGCGTTAGGAGCCTCTAACGCTGGTTTTGACGGCTACCGCCGAACTCCAAATCTAGGCCTTAGAGTGCCATCCGAGCTCTTCTCCTTTTGCTTCTAAGCCTCAGGAGACAACTCAAAAATATTTACATATTTCCCTTGCTGTATTTTTTTTATCACTTTAGGCTTCAAATGAGCAGGTAGTAAGGGTATGTACGAAGGGATTGTATCCCCATGTACGGCTACTTTTCATTCAGGGATAATGCTAAAAGGAGTAGCCTGAACTGGATGACCTGTGGGGGCTGACTGCCTGGCTAGGGGGGGGTAGCATGCCTTGTGAGACTTCTGGTGTTGCTGGGATAGGGACTGTGTTAGGTTGCCTAAAAACCCCCGACTGCATTTCACGCCACATCTTCTTTACCATATTAAATATTCTTTTTTGGCCTCTACCCTTTAATCCTAGAGAGGTTTCACTACCAGAGTCAGATACAGAAGAGTCAGCTGAGTCAGTTCTATCCTGTGTGAAGGCAACCGTGTTTTGTCCATTATATGCAAAATTACTTGATTCACCGGTGGCAGAAGAAGAGTATTCCTGTCCTGCTTGCTCCAAAGCCGTTTGTACTGGAGCAGCCTCTTGGACCTGGGCAGTCTGAGCAACTTGAACGGATGCCTGTACCGAAGTGCCTGGCAAGGCGGACGTATCCTGAGCTGAAGCCATTGCTGAGGATGTAGTTAGTGGCGGTATCACCCCCTGCAAAAGAGAGAACAAGTTGCACGCATTGCAAACTTGGGGAATGGCAGGAGCTGCGCATGTGGACATGGTGTGGTTTGCGTTAGTGTTCCCTGTAACGGTGTCATTTTGTGAAAAAACATAATTTATGTAAGAACTTACCTGATAAATTCATTTCTTTCATATTAGCAAGAGTCCATGAGCTAGTGACGTATGGGATATACATTCCTACCAGGAGGGGCAAAGTTTCCCAAACCTTAAAATGCCTATAAATACACCCCTCACCACACCCACAATTCAGTTTAACGAATAGCCAAGAAGTGGGGTGATAAGAAAAAAGTGTGAAAGCATATAAAATAAGGAATTGGAATAATTGTGCTTTATACAAAAAAATCATAACCACCACAAAAAAAGGGCGGGCCTCATGGACTCTTGCTAATATGAAAGAAATGAATTTATCAGGTAAGTTCTTACATAAATTATGTTTTCTTTCATGTAATTAGCAAGAGTCCATGAGCTAGTGACGTATGGGATAATGACTACCCAAGATGTGGATCTTTCCACACAAGAGTCACTAGAGAGGGAGGGATAAAATAAAGACAGCCAATTCCTGCTGAAAATAATCCACACCCAGAATAAAATATTAATGAAAAAACATAAGCAGAAGATTCAAACTGAAACCACTGCCTGAAGTACGTTTCTACCAAAAACTGCTTCAGAAGAAGAAAACACATCAAAATGGTAGAATTTAGTAAAAGTATGCAAAGAGGACCAAGTTGCTGTTTTGCAAATCTGATCAACCGAAGCTTCATTCTTAAACGCCCAGGAAGTAGAAACTGACCTAGTAGAATGAGCTGTAATCCTTTGAGGCGGAGTGTTACCCGACTCAACATAGGCATGATGAAATAAAGATTTCAACCAAGATGCCAAAGAAATGGCAGAAGCTTTCTGGTCTTTCTAGAACCGGAAAAGATGACAAATAGACTAGAAGTCTTTCGGAAAGACTTAGTAGCTTCAACATAATAATACAAAGCTCTAACAGCATCCAAAAAATGTAATGATTTCTCCTTAGAATTCATAGGATTAGGACATAATGAAGGAACCACAATTTCTCTACTAATGTTGTTAGAATTCACAACCTTAGGTAAAAAAAATTCAAAAGAAGTTCGCAGCACCGCCTTATCCTGATGCAAAATCAGAAAAGGAGACTCACAAAAAAGAGTAGATAATTCAGAGATTCTTCTGGCAGAAGAGATGGCCAAAAGAAACAAAACTTTCCAAGAAAGTAATATAACGACCAAAGAATGCATGGGTTCAAAAGGAGAAGCTTGAAGAGCCCCCAGAACCAAATTCAAACTCCAAAGAGGAGAAATTGACTTAATGACAGGTTTTATACAAACCAAAGCTTGTACAAAACAATGAATATCAGGAAGATTAGCAATCCTTCTATGAAAAAGAACAGAAAGAGCAGAGATTTGTCTTTCAAGAAACTTGCGGACAAACCTTTATCTAAACCATCCTGAAGAAATATAAGTCTTCCAGACTCTATAATATATCTCTCTAGATACAGATTTACGAGCCTGTCACATAGTATCAATCACAGAGTCAGAGAAATCTCTTTGACCAAGAATCAAGCGTTCAAACTCCACACCTTAAAATTAAGGTTTTGAGATCCTGATGGAAAAAAGAACTTTGAGACAGAAAGACTGATCTTAACGGAAGAGTCCACAGCTGGCAAGAGGCCATCCGGACAAGATCCGCATACCAAAACCTGTGAGGCCATGCTGGAGCTACCAGCAGGACAAACGAGCATTCCTTTAGAATATTAAGAATACCCATGGAAGAAGAACTAGAGGCGGAAAGATATAGGCAGGATGACACTTGTAAGGAAGAGATAATGCATCCACTGCCTCCGCCCGAGGATCCCTGGATCCGGACAGATACCAGGGAAGTTTCTTGTTTAGATGAGAAACCATCAGATCTATTTCTGAGAGTTCCCATATTTGAACAATCTGAGGAAATACCTCTGGGTGAAGACCATTCGCCCAGGTGCAACGTTTGGCGACTGAGATAATCCGCTTTCCAATTGTCCATACCTGGGATATGAACCGCAGAGATTAGACAGGAGCTGGATTCCGCCCAAACCAAAATTCGAGATACTTCTTTCATAGCCAGAGGACTGTGAGTCCCTCCTTGATGATTGATGTATGCCACAGTTGTGACATTGTCTTATCTGAAAACAAATGAACAACTCTCTCTTCAGAAGAGGCCAAGACTGAAGAGCTCTGAAATTGCACGGAGTTCCAAATATAGATCGGAAATCTCACCTCCTGAGATTCCCAAACCCCTTGTGCCGTCAGATACCCCCACACAGCTCCCCAACCTGTAAGACTTGCATCTGTTGAGATTATAGTCCAGGTCGGAAGAACAAAGAAGCCCCCTGAACTAAACGATGGTGATCTGCCCACCATGTCAGAGAGTGTCGTATAATCGGTTTAAAGATATTAATTGAGATATCTTTGAGTAATCCCTGCACCATTGGTTCAGCATACAGAGCTGAAGAGGTCGCATGTGAAAACGAGCAAAGGAGATCGCATTTGATGCGACAGTCCTAAGACCTAAAATTTCCATGCATAAGGCTACCAAAGGGAATGATTGTGACTGAAGGTTTTGACAAGCTGATATCAATGTTAAACTTCTCTTGTCTGACAAGGACAGAGTCATAGACACTGAATCTATTCTAGAAACCTAAAAAGGTTACACTTGTCTGAGGAATCAATGAACTGATTGGTAAATTGATCCTCCAACCATGAACTTGAAGAAACAACACAAGTCGATTCGTATGAGATTCTTCGAAAATGAGAAGACTGAGCAAGTACCCAGATATTGTCCAATAAGGAAATACCAAAAAACCCTGTTCTCTGATTACAGAAAGAAGGGCACCGAGAACCTTTGAAAGAAATTCTTGGAACTGAGGCTAGCCAAACGGTAGAGCCACAAAACTGGTAATGCTTGTCTAAAAAGAGAATCTCAGACACAAAAAGTGATCTGGATGAATCGGAATATGTAGATACACATCCTGTAAATCTATTGTAGACATATAATGCCCTTGCTAAACAAAAGGCAGGACAGTCCTACAGTAACCATCTTGAATGTTGGTATCCTTACATAACGATTCAATATTGATAGATCCGAAACTGGTCTGAAGGAATTGACCTTCTTTAGTACAATGAAGAGATAAAATAAAACCCCAGCCCCTGTTCCAGAACTGGAACTGGCATAATTACTCCAGCCAACTCTAAATCTGAAACATATTTCAGAAATGCTGAGCCTTTGCTGTGTTAACTGGGACACGGGAAAGAAAAAAAAAAATAAAAATCTCTTAGCAGGAGGCCTTAACTGAAGCCAATTCTGTACCTTTCTGAAACAATGTTCTGAAACCAGAAATTGAGAACGGAATTGATCAAAATTTCTTTGAAGAAAACGTAATCTGCCTCATACCAGCTGAGCTGGAATAAGGTCCGCACCTTCATGGGTACTTAGGAGCTGGCTATAGGTTTTCTAAAAGGCTTGGATATATTCCAAACTGGAAATAGTTTCCAAACTGATACCGCTCCTGAGAATGAAGGATCAGGCTTTTGTTCCTTATTGTGAGGAAAGGAACGAAATGATCATTAGACCTAAATTTACCTTAGATTTTTTATCCTTTGGTAAAAAAGTTCCCTTCCTTCCAGAAACAGTTGAAATAATAATTTATTACCCTGAAAAGAAAGGGAAAGCAAAGTTGACTTAGAAGACATATCAGTATTCCAAGTTTAATCCATAAAGCTGTTCTAGCTAAAATAGCTAGAGACATATACCTGACATCAACTCTAATGATATCAAAAGATGGTATCACCAATAAAATTATTAGCATGTTATAGAATAATAATAATGCTATAAAATTATGATCTGTTACTTGTTGCGCTAAAGCTTCTAACCAAAAAGTTGAAGCTGCAGCAACATCCGCTAAAAATATAGCAAGTCTAAGAAGATTACCTGAACATAAGTAAGCTTTTCTTAGAAAGGATTCAATTTTTCCTATCTAAAGGATCCCTAAATGAATTACTATCTGCCGTAGGAATAGTAGCACATTTAGCAGGAGTAGAGACAGCCCCATAACCTTAGGGATTTTGTCCCAAAAAACTCTAATCTGTCAGATGGCACAGGATATAATTGCTTAAACGTTTAGAAGGAGTAAAAGAATTACCCAAATTATTCCATTCCCTGGAAATTACTTCAGAAATAGCATCAGGGAGATTAAACACTTCTGGAATAACTACAGGAGATTTAAAAACCTTATTTAAACGTTTAGATTTAGTATCAAGAGGACCAGAATCCTCTATTTCTAATGCAATTAATAATTCTTTAAATAAAGAACGAATAAATTCCATCTTGAACAAATACAAAGATTTATCAGCATCAACCTCTGAGACAGAAACCTCTGAACCAGAAGAACCATTATCAGTATCAGAATGATGATGTTCATTTAAAAATTCATCTGAAAAAAGAGAAGTTTTAAAAGACTTTTATGTAAACTAGAAGGAGAAATAACAGACATAGCCTTCTTAATGGATTTAAAAAATAAAATCTCTTATGTTTATCAGGAACACTCTGAAAATTAGATGTTGACGGAACAGCAACAGGTAATGTAACAGTACTAAAGGAAATTTTATCTGCATTAATAAGTTTGTCATGACATGCAATACAAACAACAGCTGGAGAAACAGATACCAAAAATTATAGCAAATACACTTAGCTTGGTAGCTCCAGCAGTAGACAGTGATTTTCCTGTAGTATCTTCTGACTCAGATGCAACGTGAGACATCTTGCAATATGTAAGAGAAAAA
The DNA here is from genome assembly GCF_027579735.1 of Bombina bombina. NCBI lineage: Eukaryota > Metazoa > Chordata > Amphibia > Anura > Bombinatoridae > Bombina > Bombina bombina. Next base: position 37,780 of record NW_026512932.1, on the reverse strand, counting down.
ACAACATATAAAGCAAAATTGATCAAATTCCTTAAATGACAGTTTCAGGAATGGGAAAAAATGCCAAAGAACAAGCTTCTAGCAACCAGAAGCACTGAAAAAATAAGACTTAAATAATGTGGAGACAAAAGCGACGCCCTTATTTTTTAGCGCCAAATAAGACGCCCACATTATTTGGCGCCTAAATGCTTTTGGCGCCAAAAATGACGCCACATCCGGAACGCCGACATTTTTGGCGCAAAATAACGTCAAAAAAATGACGCAACTTCCGGCGACACGTATGACGCCGGAAACGGAAAAGAATTTTTGCGCCAAAAAAGTCCGCGCCAAGAATGACGCAATAAAATGAAGCATTTTCAGCCCCCGCGACCCTAACAGCCCACAGGAAAAACAGAGTCAAATTTTTGAAGGTAAGAAAAAAATGATTAATTCAAATGCATTATCCCAAATATGAAACTGACTGTCTGAAAATAAGGAAAGTTGAACATTCTGAGTCAAGGCAAATAAATGTTTGAATACATATATTTAGAACTTTATAAACAAAGTGCCCAACCATAGCTTAGAGTGTCACAGAAAATAAGATTTACTTACCCCAGGACACTCATCTACATGTTTGTAGAAAGCCAAACCAGTACTGAAACGAGAATCAGCAGAGGTAATGGTATATATAAGAGTATATCGTCGATCTGAAAAGGGAGGTAAGAGATGAATCTCTACGACCGATAACAGAGAACCTATGAAATAGACCCCGTAGAAGGAGATCACTGCATTCAAATAGGCAATACTCTCCTCACATCCCTCTGACATTCACTGCACGCTGAGAGGAAAACCGGGCTCCAACTTGCTGCGGAGCGCATATCAACGTAGAATCTAGCACAAATTTACTTCACCACCTCCATCGGAGGCAAAGTTTGTAAAACTGAATTGTGGGTGTGGTGAGGGGTGTATTTATAGGCATTTTAAGGTTTGGGAAACTTTGCCCCTCCTGGTAGGAATGTATATCCCATACGTCACTAGCTCATGGACTCTTGCTAATTACATGAAAGAAATGATTGCGTGTCCGGTGTTGTGTATCACCCCTACTACTCCCGACTGCCGGTCTAATATCATGTGGCTGTAAAACAGTCCCCACACACATTCTTTGAGCAGCATTGATTCCAGCTGGAGCAGCATTTATTACACTATCAGGGGGAACAGTAATATAAGGTGACTGATGCACAGCGTTATCCACATTCATACCCACAGCATCTGTTGGTGAAGCACTCTGTACACCACTCCCACTGCCGATATTCGCTGCCCCAGTCATCCTAGCATTATCTGCCAGCACCTCTAAAGTATTAACCCGTCTCCTGAAAACGCCTATGCTGTGTATCATTTACATCAGCATTATATCCTGCTGTTACAGAAGCATTAGTTATTCTGTTGTGAAGAGCTTATTTCCCAGCAGCAATGCCTGAACCAGCAAGCCAGCGCCTAAGAAGGGCTCCAAGAAAACTGTAACAAGTTTCATTTCATAAAGAGTTAACTCTTTTTTTTCAGCTTTTAGAAACTATTGTCTAATCACCTCTGGAGCCAGACTGCTAATTGATAAGATGAACTTGTAAACTTGTTATCTTAAGTACTGTAATCCTATTGTGGCCTGTCAAAGGACAGTGCTCTCTATCTAAATGTGTGATGGGGGATTTTGTGCTTCCCCCCCTCTCCCCCTGGGAGTGCCCTGTGTGCATGTAACCTTAATAAAAAGCAGGCTGGGCATCCCAGTCCTGAGTTCTTGTTTGACCCTCAATCGCAGCGTTGACTCGTTTTTGTGGGCAGAAGGGTATCCTAGCTCTACTGCAGCTAAGGGAGATTATTCTATATTTGCGAGACTCATATAGAATACTATGGAAAGCAGCTTCTCCCCTCTTTAGCAATAGGGATCCAGGCTACTAAGCGGTCCATCTCTCAGCGAGACTAAGGGTAACCGTAACATTTGGCGGCAGCGGCGGGATTTTCCTGGATTTCCTAGGAGAGGTACAGAACGGATGGAGAGCGCTTACGAAAAATTGAAGCGTACAACCCTAAAGGATTTACTTGAAAGCAGAGGGGGGTACGCCAGCAACCGGCCGAGGAGAGAGCTGATCGCAGAATTGACCGAACTGGATCAGAGCTTCACAATGGCGGAAACACCGACCACGATTAGTGACGAAAAAACCAGGATTGTTCGGGAAAGGCTCTCATTATACGGGCCGAACCCCTCCATGGAATTGGTACAGCAGTTGATGGCGGAGGCGGACGAGGATATACGAGAGACTCGAGCCCACGAACTCAACCTAGCGAACGCACACCGCAATGCTGAAGCCCCGCAGGTAATCATCCCTGTCGAAAATGCTGGGAGGCCCAAGATACCCTATGCGGCATTTCGACCCTTCCTAGAGAGCAAGACAGGGATTGATGAATATTTGGCGGACTTCGAAAGGCAATGTGCCCTGCACCAGATTCCCAACAGAGAGTGGCCCACGATATTGTCTGGGAAACTATCCGGGCGAGCCCTGGAAGCCTTTCGTACTCTGGGTGCTGAGGAAGTGACACAGTATGAGCTAGTTAAGGAGACACTGTTGCGACGGTACGCTGTAACTCCGGACACGTATCGCCGACAGTTTCGGGGCACGGAAAAGAAGCCTAACGATACCCATATGGAATGGGCGCACCGAATGCGGAGAGCGGCAAATCACTGGCTGAGCGGAAGTAAAGCGGTGACTGGGGAGGAAATTTTACAATTGTTTCTCTTAGAACATTTTTATAATGGCATGGAACAGCAAGGGAAGGAATGGCTGCGAGACTGGCGGCCTTCTACCTTAGAAGAAGCAGCCAAATTGGCCGATGAACATTATGACTCCCGTCTTCACGAACCCATGAACTACCGAGCTCCAGCACGGGTCGAACCCAGAGAGGTTTACCGTGCACCCCCTCGTGCTGAATTCCGAGCCCCGGTGCCCACAGGGCCCGTCCGACACTCAGGACCACCCAATAACAGCTCTGAGCGTCCCAGACCGACTTGCCACCGATGCAAGCAACCAGGGCATTTCATGGCTAGCTGCCCCCTTAATACGCACCAGACACCCAGGAATTACAATTACCCCTCTGGGTCCTATCGTCCGGCCCGGGCCCTCTGTGTTAACCAAGAGGCCCCTATGGAGGGATATGTGGGGCCGCTTCACGAGGCAGACCCTGTATATGCTGCCTCAGATAACCGCCAGCACCATCGGCAGAGGGTATGGCTCGAGGGGCGATCTACCGAGGGATTGCGAGACACAGGGGCTACTATCACGCTGGTACAGAGTCATTTGGTGCCAGAGCACAAGCGATCCGGACAGACTGTGGCCGTTAGAGTGGCGGGGGGGATGTGTACAAAATTCCAACAGCTAAAGTGCATCTTGATTGGGGAGCGGGAAAGGGGGCTGTGAACGTGGGCCTAATGGATAATTTACCTGCCGAAGTACTACTGGGCAACGATTTGGGCCCCATGACTTCTGCCTATGCTCCAGTATGCAACAACGAGGCGGACCCAGTGACTACACGGGCCCAAGCCCGGACGGAGCGAGAGCTCTCACCAGTGCGGGAGACACAGGTAAGACCTACCCCGACCTTGCCTGACAGGTTAGGCCCCATACCCTGGGACACCCCAGATGCCTTCGAGGCAGAGTCTAAGACTGACCCGACCTTACAAAAGTACCGGGAACGAGCAGAGACCGGAGGGGGCGGGGCAGATAACGAAACATTCTTATGGGAAAAAGGGAAACTATACCGCTGGACAGAGAAAAGGGGACAGCGTAGGCGACAGCTGGTAGTGCCCCACAAATACCGTCAAGAAATCCTCAAAATAGGCCACGACATCCCCTGAGCAGGCCACCTAGCCGTTACCCGTACCCTACACCGCATTACTCACACGTTCTTTTGGCCAGGGGTGCACGCTGACGTTAGAACTTACTGTAACACCTGCGATGTGTGTCAACGAGTAGGAAGGCGAGGCGATCACCCTAAAGCCCAGCTAGTAAATATGCCCATTGTAGAGGAACCCTTCAGCCGGGTTGCTATTGACCTAGTGGGACCACTGGCTACCCCTAGTCCCTCCGGTAAGCGATACATTCTTACCGTAGTGGACTACGCTACCAGGTACCCAGAGGCTGTCGCCCTATCCAACATACAAGCGGATACGGTAGCGAATGCACTAGTACAGGTGTTCTCCCGGGTAGGATTTCCAAAAGAAATCCTATCCGACCGAGGCACCCAATTTACGGCTGAATTGACCCAACAACTCTGGCAGGTTTGCAAAATTAAGTCCCTCCTAAGCTCCCCATACCACCCCCAGACGAACGGGCTGTGTGAGAGGTTCAATGGGACCCTCAAGCAAATGCTCAAGACGTTCACTCAGGAATACCGAGACTGGGAACGCTTCCTGCCGCACCTCCTATTTGCTTATCGGGAGGTGCCCCAGGAAACGACAGGGTTCTCTCCCTTCGAGTTGCTCTACGGAAGAAAGGTACGGGGACCCCTAAACCTGATCCGGGAGCACTGGGAGGGAGAGATGGAGGCTGACGGTGTCCCAATTGTGCCATACGTGCTGGAACTCAGGGACCGAATGGAGCAATTAGCCAAATCCGTGCGGGCTAATCTCCAGTTGGCCCAGAGAAGACAGAAAGTATGGTACGATCGGGGGGCCCGAAAGAGAATCTTCACCATAGGACAAAAGGTGTTAGTACTTAAGCCGGTGAAGACAGACAAATTGCAGGCGTCCTGGCAGGGTCCCTACCAGATCGTAGAGAAAAGGGGAGACACCACTTATGTGATAGCTAGCTGCCACGACAACAATCTTAGAAAGACATTCCATGTAAACATGCTCAAGGAATATTTTGAGCGACCAGAGAACGTGACGGCCGTATGTTGTTCCCCTCAGGAAGACCCTGACAGTTTACCCATTCCAGACCTATTAGAAAAGAGCCTCCCCACAGGTATAGTGGCGCAGGTTCAGATAGGGGACCGACTTAGCCCCACTGAAAGGGAGCAGCTCAACCAACTCCTCCAGTCCAAACACCTCACCTTCTCCCCGAAGCCAGGGTACACTACTTTAACCACCCACCAGGTAGATACTCCGGGACAAGCTCCCTTGCGCCAGGCTCCGTACCGAATCCCCGAAGCAGTTAGGACAGGAATGAAGAAGGAGATCGATGAGATGCTCCAGCTCAGGGTAATTGAGCCCTCCGATAGTCCCTGGGCCTCCCCAGTTGTCTTGGTGCCCAAGAAAGATGGGACCACCCGGTTCTGCGTAGACTATCGGAGGCTCAATGAAAATACCGTGACGGACGCTTACCCTATGCCCAGGGTAGACGAGCTACTCGATCGTATAGCCAGGGGAAATTACCTGACCACTATTGACCTCTGCAAAGGTTACTGGCAGATTCCCCTGGCCCCGGAGGCTATCCCCAAGTCGGCATTCGTCACCCCATTCGGCTTATATCAGTTTAGGGTAATGCCGTTTGGGATGAAGAATGCCCCAGCTACATTCCAGCGCTTGGTGGATAGGCTCCTGGATGGCTTCCAGAGTTTTGCTTGCGCCTACCTGGACGACATAGCGATCCACAGTGAGTCCTGGGAGGACCACTTAGCTCATGTGGGAATGGTTCTGGATCAGATCCGGGCTGCTGGCCTGACTCTGAAGCCAGAAAAATGCCACTTTGGGATGGCCGAGGTACAGTACCTGGGTCACCGGGTGGGGTGTGGAAAGCAGCGACCAGAGCCGGCCAAAATAGAAGCTGTCGCCAATTGGCCCACCCCCATCACTAAGACTCAGGTCCTAGCCTTCCTGGGCACGGCAGGGTACTATAGACGGTTCGTACCAGACTACAGCACACTTGCCAAACCCCTGACTGACTTGACCAAGAAGAACTTACCTCGACAGGTCCTGTGGTCTCCCCACTGTGAAACGGCTTTCCAGGCTCTCAAAAATGCTCTAATTAACGCTCCTGTCTTGGCGGCCCCAGCCCTTAACAAACGTTTTATCGTCCATACAGATGCTTCCATGTTCGGGCTGGGAGCTGTCCTCAGCCAAGTAGGCGAAGATGGAGGGGAGCATCCAGTTGCCTACATCAGCCGGAAGCTCCTGCCCCGCGAAGTCAGCTATGCAGCGGTCGAAAAGGAGTGTTTGGCTTTGGTGTGGGCATTAAAGAAATTGACTCCCTATTTATATGGTCAGGAGTTCACTCTGGTCACCGACCATAACCCGTTGGTGTGGCTGAACCGGGTCTCTGGAGATAACGGCAGGCTATTACGTTGGAGCTTATCGTTGCAAACCTTCAATTTCACCATTACTTACAGACCTGGGAAACAGAATGGCAACGCCGACGGGTTGTCCAGACAAACCGACCTCAGCCCCGCATAACCAGCGGTCTGGACAGCCTTAGTCTGCCCCGAAAAGGGGTCAGACCGTGTCTGCCAGAGTGTTCCACAGAAAGGGAGCAATGTTACAGAAGCATTAGTTATTCTGTTGTGAAGAGCTTATTTCCCAGCAGCAATGCCTGAACCAGCAAGCCAGCGCCTAAGAAGGGCTCCAAGAAAACCGTAACAAGTATCATTTCATAAAGAGTTAACTCTTTTTTTTCAGCTTTTAGAAACTATTGTCTAATCACCTCTGGAGCCAGACTGCTAATTGATAAGATGAACTTGTAAACTTGTTATCTTAAGTACTGTAATCCTATTGTGGCCTGTCAAAGGACAGTGCTCTCTATCTAAATGTGTGATGGGGGATTTTGTGCTTCCCCCCCTCTCCCCCTGGGAGTGCCCTGTGTGCATGTAACCTTAATAAAAAGCAGGCTGGGCATCCCAGTCCTGAGTTCTTGTTTGACCCTCAATCGCAGCGTTGACTCGTTTTTGTGGGCAGAAGGGTATCCTAGCTCTACTGCAGCTAAGGGAGATTATTCTATATTTGCGAGACTCATATAGAATACTATGGAAAGCAGCTTCTCCCCTCTTTAGCAATAGGGATCCAGGCTACTAAGCGGTCCATCTCTCAGCGAGACTAAGGGTAACCGTAACACCTGCCGTATTAATTATAGCCCCAGGTCCCTGAGTTGCTACATTGTGCACTTTTGATTGCCTGTTTAAATTGCTCTTATTCCTAGAGGTCTGAGGTACCCGTGCTTTGCCTTTAGTGGTAGCGCCGCGCCCATTTCCCCATGTTATTTTTGTGCCTTGGTGCCCCCTTTGACTAACTCCTCCCTTTTCTGGCCTAGCCCCTATTGACCCATAGCCTTTGCGAGTCGCGTGCCCAAGCTGCAAAGGTCCCCCCAGGCCCAAAGCCCTCTTGTGATGCTCACCTTGGCGGAGCTGAGGAGCGATGGACCGTTGCACCTGGGAACCGTGCAGCGACTGACTTCCGGTGACATAACCGGAAGGGGCGTAACACATGACGTCAACTTCCGGAGGATCGCGTGGCCCAACCGGAATGGCGTAAGACGTCGCTGAAGAGGACATCGCTGCCGCTATGGAGACAAGGAGTGCTGAGACCGCCGATGCTGCTGCAGGAGGGTCAGAAGTGAACAAGGACTCCACCGAAGCTGAAGGTAAGATGGAGGTTGGCAGGAGAGTTTGCGGATACACCTGGTTTGAAGGTCCTGAACCACCAATGACATATGTGTGCACAATATTAATGGGATACGTGCCAGGCACTTAATCACTAATGGTAGATGTGCGCAAGGTGGCTGAGGTGGGTGATGATGGCGGTGGGTGATTAGCACCCAAGGAAGCAGGCCCTGAACCACCAATGATAGAATTTGTATTGTTAGGTGGAGCAGGCCCCAAAACACTAGCGTCAGGATCTGAGCCCCCAATTAGCGCATTAGAAAAACTAGTGGTGGAATCTACCCCAGGGCCCAAATTAGGCCCAAGTGCGTTTCAAACGCTTGCAGCAGGGCCCGATGTCTGAAATTGCGTGTGGCCTAGCTGCTGTTGGTGTTCAGGGGATTCTGGAACTGTTGTTTGCAAATTATGTGTTTGGACATTAGTATCTGCCTGCCTCATGTGTTTATCAGTGGGTTGACTAGGAGGGATTACATCCCCTATAGCATCACTGTTTTCCAAGGTACTGATCTGCTTTTTTCTTGTAGGAAGCTGAAATTGTAGTTCTTGGAAGCGAACTAGGGGCAGGATGGATCGTCTGGATCGAAGCATGCTGACTTGGATGAGGCCTAGTAGCTTGAAGACAGAATTGAAACGTCTCTGCTTCAGGATACCAGGGGAAGAGGGCAAGGGAACTGAAAGCTGCACTTTTTAAAGGTAAGGAAGGGGCTCCTCCCCAAACTTGCAACAATGTTGCACTAGCTTCGCTACCCAGCCCTCTACTCCTACAGCCTTAACCCTTAGGTTGCTCCAGTCCCATGCTGGTCCTTACACTGCCTTTTCCTGCTTATTGTGTTAAACCGTTATTAATTAAATATGAATAAACTCGCTAGGTTTAAGAACCCATTAGTAAAACTCAAGGCGAGGGTCAGTTTATTTGCTTTATTAGATGACACAAAAGCCCAGCCGGTTCCTTTGCTGCTGATGACACAGGAAGCATCATGGGTACCAAACGTGCACAAATAGGGAGGCTGGGTCCAGGGGCTGCCTGTGCTTATTAAGCAGCTTGATGTTCCGATAACCTAAAATGTGAGATAAATGTGATTGTTAATAAAACAATAAAGCACCACTGCCAATATTTCTAGATCCTTTAGAATGTAAAGTGAACCTCGGAGGCGTGTACTACTGTATAAATACTTCTATACAAATACTATTTATTTACGGAGGTCAATATGATGATTCAGTGAGACACTTTCACCTAATTTAATAATGAACAAACCACAATTAGCTTGAGATTTGGGGATTTTTTTGTATAACATTTTCCTGTGTGTTTTATTGGAGTTAGGGGTTAAATGACTGTGGTTAATTTGTATTCTGTAAATGAGTTTTGATTAGTAAACAGCTTTATTGTTGTTTCCCCTCAGCCCCCAAATGATCCTTGATATTATGTGTGACGGGGGCATTAGGGGAAGGGAACAAGGGAAATAAACGTGTGCATAGCATGCATGTATATCCCAGGATGTGCAGACAAATGTCTTAAGCCCCGGTAGTGGTTTTAATATGTCCCCTACCTCAAATCTCCTCAGTTCTCCCCCTAATGATAACACACAGAGATTACAAGTGGTGCACTTAATACATTTTTTTCTACACGGATGGTAACTGCGCTCAAAGTTAAATTCTAACGCGGCCAGGTTAGGGCACATATTACAGGTTAAAAGTAAAAAGAAAGCACGCAAACAAAGGATCAGGTGCGCTAACTTCAGGACTTCGGATATTGCAACTGCGCTAACTTCTACCCTTAGAGTTCTATGGGGCGCACTGCAAAAAAAAAAAACCCAACACCACATTAAACCAAGAGCGCTAAACTGGAAGTAAGAAATACTTTACATTCCAATGTTCTTCACATAGAAGAAAATGTTCTTTTTATTTTTATATAGAAATATCTATAGCTATATATTATATATAAAGATATAGAAATAGAAATATATATTTTCAGAAAAGAACATTTTTTTTCTATGCGAAGAACACTGGAATGTAAAAAAATTATGTTAAAAAAAACAATAAAACACATACAGAATAAATGATTAAAAAATAATATTGCATGTTTAAAGGTATTTGACTGGAAAGAGCTCATAAGTGTATATGTACAGTATATGAATAGCAGTGTAAGAGTACAGAAATAAATTATCACTTTCCTCAATGGGTAGAGGCAGCCTGCCCCAGTTACTCCTTCACCGTATGTGTAAAACTCTTTGTAGAAAATATAAACATACATACAGTATATATATATATATATACACATATATATATATATACATATATATATATATACATATATACATACATACATATACATACATATACATACTGTGCATATACACTCACCAGCCACTTTATTAGGTACACCTGTTCAATTGCTTGGTAACTAGTGATGTTGCGAACAGTTCGCCGGAGAACAGTTCCCGGCGATCATAGCTTGTTCGCGTTCGCCGCGGCAGGCGAACATATGCGATGTTTGATCCGCCCCCTATTCGTCATCATTGAGTAAACTTTGACCCTGTATCTCACAGTCTGCAGGCACATTTCAGCCAATCAGCAGCAGACACTCCCTCCCAGACCCTCCCAGCTCCTGGGCAGCAGCCATTTTAGATTCATTCTGATCCTGCATTCTTAGTGAGAGGAGGGATAGTGCTGCTGCTGCTGATTTTATAGGGAAATTGATAGCTCAGTGTCCACTACAGTCCTGAAGGAATCATCTGATCTCTGCTGTAAGGACAGCACCCCCAAAAAGCCCTTTTTAGGGCTACATCAGTCATTTTTTTCTCTCTTTGTAATCTAATAGCAGTTGCCTGCCTGGCACTGCCAGCCTGTGTGTCAGGCTCACAGCATATACTGTGCCTACTTGCTCAGTGCCACCAGTCATATCTGGTGTAACATTAGTGTAAATTTAAAAAAAAAAAAACTTTTACATCAGTCTGCTAGTGTAATCTAATTTCAGTTGCCAGGCCAGCCTGCCACTGCCAGCCAGCCTGTGTGTCAGGCTCACAGCATATACTGTGCCTACTTCCTCAGTGCCACCAGTCATATCTGGTGTAACATTAGTGTAATTTAAAAAAAAAAAAAAAAAAAAACTTTTACATCAGTCTGCTAGTGTAATCTGTGCCAGGCCCACTTGCCAACAAGTGCCACCAATCATATTTGTTATAACAGTAGTGTAAATATTTTAAAAAAAAAACTTTTTTGACTGTGAAACATCAGTCTGCTAGTGTAATCTTATTGCAGTTGCCTGCCTGCCAGCGTGTGTGCCAGGCCCACTTGCCAAGTTAGTGGCACCACTCATATTTGTTGTAACAGTAGTGTAAATATTTAAAAAAAAAACTTTTTGGACTGTGAAACATCAGTCTTCTAGTGTAATCTAATTTCAGTTGCCAGGCCAGCCTGCCACTGCCAGCCTGTGTGTCAGGCTCACAGCATATACTGTGCCTACTTCCTCAGTGCCACCACTCATATCTGGTGTAACATTAGTGTAAATTTTTTAAAAAAAAACTTTTACATCAGTCTGCTAGTGTAATCTAATTGCAGTTGCCTGCCTGCCAGCATGTGTGCCAGGCCCACTTGCCAACTAGTGCCACCACTCATATTTGTTATAACAGTAGTGTAAATATTTTAAGAAAAAAACTTTGACTGTGAAACATCAGTCTGCTAGTGTAATCTAATTGCAGTTGCCTGCCTGCCAGCATGTGTGCCAGGCCCACTTGCCAACTAGTGCCACCAATCATATTTGTTATAACAGTGTAAATATTTAAAAAAAAAACTTTTTTGACTGTGAAACATCAGTCTGCTTTTTTTGTGTCAGGCTCACAGCGTATACTGTGCCCACTTGCCCGGTGCCACCACTCATATCTTGTTTAATAGTAGTGTAAGTGTACATTTAAAAAAAGTAAACTTTTTGGATTGTGAAACATCAGTCCGCTTTTTTGTGTCAGGCTCACAATATATACTGTCACTGTGCCCACTTGCCCAGTGACACCACTCATATTTTGTTTAATAGTAGTGTAAGTCTACATTTTAAAAAAAAAAAATGACAGGCAGAGGCAGGCCACCCCGCAGGTGCCGTTGTGGTCGTGGTGCTGTGATTCCCTTTGGCCATAGAATAATGCCCAGTGTTAGGCCACGTACCATGAACACGAAAAGTTCTGATGAAATAGTTGACTTTATAACACAGGACACCCAATCTTCTACAGCTTTCGCTCGTAACCTTGACGCACCATCCACCTCCAGCTTAGCTTCGGGCACCTCTCAAGTGATGTTTTATAGCACGTTATTCCAAACAATTTAGGAATGTTAGGTGATTTATGCCCTTTATGGCTTAAAACCAGACTCTGCATCAACTATGTAATTTTCCATGGGAGTTTTGCCATGGATCCCCCTCCGGCATGCCACAGTCCAGGTGTTAGTCCCCTTGAAACAACTTTTCCATCACTATTGTGGCCAGAAAGAGTCCCTGTGGGTTTTAAAGTTCGCCTGCCTATTGAAGTCAATGGCGGTTCGCCCGGTTTGCCGGTTCGCGAACAGTTGCAGAAGTTCAAGTCCGCCGTTCGCGAACTGAAATTTTTAGGTTCGCGACATCACTATTGGTAACACAAATTGCTAATCAGCCAATCACATGACAGCAACTCAATTCATTTAGGCATCTAGACATGGTGAAGACGACTTGCTGAAGTTCAAACAGAGCATCAGGATGGGGAAGAAAGGGGATTTAAGTGACTTTGAACGTGGCATGGTTGTTGGTGCCAGAACTGCTGATCTAATGGGGTTTTCAGACACAACCATCTCTACGATTTTTAGAGAATGGTCTGAAAAATAGAAAATATCCAGTGAGCAGCAGGTCTGTGGATGAAAATGTCTTGTTGATGTCAGAGGAGAATGGGCAGACTGGTTAGAAAGGCTACAGTAACTCAAATAACCACTCGTTACAACCAAGGTATGCAGAATACCATCTCTGAATGCCCAACACGTCAAATCTTGAAGCAGATGGGCTACAGCAGCAGAAGACCACATCGGGTGCCACTCCTGTCAGCTGAGAACAGGAAACTGAGGCTACAATTCGCACAGGCTCACCAAAATTGGACAATAGAAGATTGGAAAAACATTCCCTGGTCTGATGAGTCTCAATTTCAGCTGCAACATTCATTTGGAAGGGTCAGAATTTTGCACAAACAATACGAAAGCATGGATCCATTCTGCATTGTATCAACAGTTCAGGCTGGTGGTGGTGGTGTAAAGGAAATGTAAGGCAAATTACCTGGAATGCACATAAGGGTTAAGGCCAAAACTGAGGAGTGGGAGTGTTCTGGTTTGTGTGTGTGTGAAACAATGTTGCAGATAGAGAGGAGGGGTTCTAGCTTACCTTTTTAAGCCCTGTACAGGAAGTACAAGTCCTCTTTCTGCTGGTTTCTTCAAAGTTTTCACATGAAGCGTTCAAGGAGATCTAAGGTACCTCCAAAGTGAATCATGGAGACTAGGGAGGAACCTACAGAGAGAGGTCATAGAGGAGAGTGATGAAGCTGAGGAATGGATTGCACCATCCCATGAAATGGTGGGTCGAACCCCTTTGTTTTCTCCTTCCCATGTCTCTTCCCAGGGTGAGCCTAGTGAGGGTGGTAGAGCTACGACTATGCCCGAGATCTCTGATCAGGCCCTGTTAGAGGCCATTAACCAGGAGGGTGGATGGGGAGTCAATGTAGGCCCCTCAGATGTGGCGTCTGAGCCTGTGGGCCATGTGGCCTATGTCAGGCCTTCTTGTGGCGATGCAGTGGCGGGCCCTTCTAATTTAGCCTCCGGTCCCCCAGTGAATCTCTCGGTCTGTCTGTGGTTTTTCCCGGCCCTCCCCAAGTCACTCCCAGTCCCTCGTGGCCCTGTAATTTCCCTTCTATAGTTGGTGGGTATAGTGGGAGTGCCGTGGCCTTACCTGGGCCTTCCGCTGCCTTGTCCAAAGAATCCATTGTAGCAGCTGTATCCCTCTTCCAAATGCTGGTGTCGGCGATGTCCGGTGCTCCGGGTGGGTCCCACGTGGTCCATAGTCCAGCGATCGGTGTTGTGCAGGCTCCTCCGGTGGTTTTGACCTTCTCCGTGTCGACTTCTGGTCTCAGGTCCTCCAGAGGCGGTACTTCCGGTGACATAACTTCCGGTTCCTCCATTCGATGCCAGGCCTTGAAAAGGAGCGCATTGAGTTCCCCTCGCAGCTCTGCAATTAAGAAAGGAGTGCCACAGGGGGGGGGGGGCTTTGGCTCCGGGGGTTAGGCCTACAGGGGCAATGGGGGTTAAAGGTGCTCAGAGTGCTCGGGTGCATAAGGCAGTTGAAACAGGGGGCAATGGAGCTGCAAGGGGGCAATATGCAAATTATAAGAGGCAATATGGAACCAAACTTGGTTCAGGTGATCAGGAGAAGGAGGCTAATAAAATCGTCAGGGGCAAAGGCCTCAGCGGGCAACAATAAAGGTGCTGTGACACCTATTAGACCCAGTATGAACAGGTTGGAGGGTGATAACGTGTATTCTGATTCCACGGGCATGGTGATTGGCACGGATGATGCAGCATGGATGGGATGGAATTTGAAGGCATAGTAGGCCTCAGTGTGCGGACGTGGTTCTGCCCACTACTAGGAAGGTAGTTACTAGGTCGGCTGCTAGGCAGGGTACCCCATCTCAATTTCATAGTCTAGATATGGAATTAGCGACAACTAGAAGTTGCAAGAAGGCCCTTCCCAGGCCCCTAAGAGGGGCATGGTAAGTGCCCATGTGGTCTCAGAGTGCCTGAGGGGGGGAAGCAGTGTGCGAGCAGAGGGAAGGGGAGAGCTGGCTGAACTTCCCCTGCGTGGGGATTTCATGTCATCTTCGGATGATTCTGGGTCAGAGAATGACAAGGAGTTGGGTTTAAATGCTAAGGGTCATAAGCGAATGTACAAAATGCTTAGGTGGCTGACTGAGGATAGAAAGGCTGCTAGGAAGGGGTTACAAAGATCTTCAGAACCTGTTACCTCTGAGAAGTCTGATAGGGCATCCCAACCCAGATCCAGAGTCAGTGAGGCACGAGGACCTGCTAACCGCAAGGTGGCACTCCAGGGCGATACACGTTCCTGGTCCTCTTATGATCTACACAAACATCTTAAAACTAAGTCGGTTCGGCGCATTCAGGAGGGGAAGTATGTCAATATCTTTGAGCTCTCTGTGGAAGCCTTGAGGCAGAAGGAAAGAGCCGAAGATGGGACCGGGCCAAAGAAATACCAACGCCCTGACACGTTCTATGAGTGGTGACATTGTTTCAGGATATACGCTTGCTTTTTGGAGAAGTAGGCAGATCAGTGTTTAGCCATATTAAAATATATGGAGAATATGGAAATCATTGAGGAAAATTATCATGACGGAGCCTGGCGGGATTATGATTAAGAATTCCACAGGAGGATGGTAGGTAACCCTCTTCTTGACTTTTGGTATGTGGAGATGCAGCTTTGGGCCTGGCTGGGTCCTGATAAGGTCCCTGGGACTGCTGCTCCTCCAGCGGTATCACATCAGGTCCGTTCTGGTAGTAGGTTTTGCAGACGCCCTGCCGGGTCTGTTGGAAATTTCAGGATAAGTACTGCGCGCTGGGAACTGCGTGTTCCTTTCGGCATGTGTGCTGCAACTGCGGGGGACCTCACCCGGCCGCAGATTGCATAAAGATAAGTGAGAAGCAAGATAGGGTTGGATCACGAGGCCCTGTTGTTGGTGCAAGGTGCTGAGGGTGGTCACAATTAGACCTTGGCTCGCGCTGTACCCAGATAAGGAGGCGACGGCCTTGCCGGGGTCAGGACTCCAGGAAAGTTTCATTATTCTGGTACAAGGTAAAGTTATAGGCTCTGCAGGCCGCATGAACCTGAAATCGGCTTATCAGTTTTCAGATGCGTTAAAGGAGTAATTGGTTAAGGAAGTTTCGCTGGGTAGGATGGCCGGACCATTTAGGGTAAAGCTGATGCTTGGATTGGTTATTTCTCCTTTAGGGGTCGTGCCAAAGAAAGACCCAGGGAAGTTCAGTATGATTCAGCATCTTTCCTACCCAAAAGGCAGGTCAGTCAATGACGCCATACCGCAGGAATTGAGCATGGTTCATTGTCAGTCCTTGTCAGATAAAGTCCGGAAGATGCTTGAGGAAGTGAGAAGACTGGCTTCAGCGTTTTTTTGCATGTTAAAAGAGCTGCAATCCCTTTTGGGTCTGCTCAACTTCGCAGGACAAGTCATCCCTATGGGGAGAATTTTTCTGAAAAGAATGGAGCGATTGTTCCCGGGGGTGACCTCCCCTAAGGCAAGAATTAAGGTTAACAAAGACATGAGGGACGATCTCCAGGTTTGGGATCAGTTCCTTGGGGAATTCAATGAGATTTGCATTTGGCGCAAACCTCAGACGTCCACGCAGTCCATTCACCTTTTTACGGATGCTGCGGGATCCTTCAGCTATGGAGCTTACCTAGATGGTAGGTGGAGCGCTGAGCCTTGGCCAGTGGAATGGACCGTTAGGGCCTTACCAGCATTATGTGCCTCCTGGAGCTCTTCCCCATTATGGTGGCGTTGGAGATCTGGGGAGATGAACTTAAAAATAGTGCTGTGTTTTTTTGGACGGACAATATGAGCGTGGTCTTTGCCATCAATGGACTCTCATCTTCATCCGCAGCAGTGGTTAGATATCTTAGGATTCTTGTTTGGGGTGCCTTAAGCGGAACATTGAATTTCAGGCTAGGCATGTCCCTGGGGTTGCTAATATTATAGCTGATTTGTTTTCCCGTTTAAAATGGGAAAATTTTAGGAAGTTTGCACCAAACGCTGTGACTCATGGTGTTCCCTGTTCTCCATTCCTTTGGCAGGTGGCACTGGATGGCAGTCTCTGATTCCACTACTGAAGGCATCCCTGGCACCTTTCCCTTGGAAGTCTTATGTGAGGTATTGGGAAGAATGGGTTTTTTTCTGCAATGTTCAGGGATTTCCTTCCTGCGCAGGTGAGCAAGAATGGTTGCTGAGTTGGCTGGCGGAGCTTAGAACTAAGCAGATAATAAAGGGGGCGGTGACAGCGCAGTTGGCAGCGGTATCCTTTTTTTGTAAATTGTTCACTCTGACGGACACTTCCAAGACGTTTTTGGTGTGCCAAATTCTTCGGGGCTGGGGGAGGTTGGAAGTGCAATGACCCGATGTTCGGGTCATTGCTGATCGGTTACTCCTTTTGCTTCAGGTTCTACCTGACGTCTGTTCCTCGGAATATGAGGTACTACTGTTTTTCGCTGCATTCGCCATGGCATTTCATGGTGAAATTCGAGTCGGTGAATTGGTACCGCAGTCCAAGATCGTGAAAGTGGGAGGTGTGTTGTGCGAACACATTCGATTCTCCGAAAATGGGGTATTGCTATTCATTCCCAGATCCAAAGTGGATCAGGAGAATAGGGGTGCTTGGCTGTTGCTCCCTATGAATCAGGGTTCCCCCAGTTGCCCATACGTCCTGTTGAAGACCTTCTTGGACGCACGTCCAGTGGGTTCGCATAGGTTTTTAATTCACCAGGATGGTACCCCTCTTACAAGATTACAGTTCTGGAGGGTCCTCCTCAGATGGGCTGCAGAAAAAGCAAGGTTAAATCGCAACACCATAGCTCCTCACTCATTTAGGGTTGCAGCTGCTACGACAGCGGCAGCTTTAGGGCGGTCTGCTGACCATATCATGGCAATGGTGAGGTGAAAATCTAGGAGATATCAGCTTTATGTGAGACCCCTTTTATCCCACTGCTAAGCATTACGGTGTCTTTCTGTTGTGACGTTTTCACTGTTGTGGTATGAAATTAACACTTATTTCTTTTGCAGGGCCTAGCAGTGGTCCGCTCCGTGTATGGATTGTTGGGCACTCGTTCGTTCACTGGGCAGCCATCTGAGCATCAACTCGACCTGGAGGACAGCAACTGGGGTTCTCATCATCTAGGGTGGTGATTAGATGGTTAGGAAGGAGAGGCCTTTGCTTGGCAGATCTGCCTGGATTGCTGCAAGATGCCATGAAACGTTGGGAGAAACCCAATGTTTTGATCCTCCACTTAGGTGGAAATGATCTTGGCTCAATTATCGGACGGGATTTGAGTGCGGTGATTAAGTCAGACCTGCGCATCTTCAAAGCTTGGATGCCTGGTGTGAGAATGGGATGGTCAAATATTATTCCTAGGTTGACATGGCGTCATATGGCCAGCAATAGGGCCACTTTTCAGGTCAGAAAAAAGCTCAACAGGGAAGTGAGGAAATTGATGTTTGAGCTTAGGGGCTTTGTTGTGGAGCACAAAACCATTACGGCAGCTGACTGGAGCCTCTTCCGAGGTGACGGGGTACATCTTTCGGACCATGGCATGGACCTGTTTATTGAAGACCTAAGACAGTCCCTACTCCTATTTGTGTGAGTTTTGGGTGGCGGTGAGAGTGGCCCTGAATATGTGGGCGATCTCATGGTGGGTGGACAGTGTACTGGGGCAGGATGTGATCGAGGTAGAGTGACGGCTACTTCCAGCCAGGGGTGAAGTCCTCAGACATGCGTCTGTGGTGTTCCCTGCCCGTGTGATTTGAAGCTGAGAACTCCCTAAGCCATTCCAGTACTGAGCTACGCTCTGCTTCATCTCCTGCACCCTGGTACTGCCCATCTTGTTAGCATGGGTTACTACGCATTAGCTAGTACCTGATTGCCGCCCCCCCTGTCCATGTTTATTCATGCTGGTAGTTTGGTTCTTGTGTTACCACAATAAACGTGACCTACGGGTTTTATAACCAAGAAGTTGTTTGTGTGTTTATTTCTATGTTAGAAATGAAGTTAAAAGTTTACATTAAACCTTAGGATGTAAATAGTTAATTTATAATAATTCTTCCTACAGAGGAAGTGGGGGATATTTTCTTTGCACACTTAGTACCAATTGAGCATCATTTAAATGCCACGGCCTACCTGAGCATTGTTGCTGACCATGTCTATCCCTTTATGACTACAGTGTACCCATCTTCTGATGGCTACTTCCAGCAGGATAAT
The DNA here is from genome assembly GCF_027579735.1 of Bombina bombina. Taxonomy (NCBI): domain Eukaryota; kingdom Metazoa; phylum Chordata; class Amphibia; order Anura; family Bombinatoridae; genus Bombina; species Bombina bombina. The sequence continues at coordinate 19,117 of NW_026512932.1, read as the reverse complement.
GCACCATGTCACAAAATTTAAATCATCTCAAACTGGTTTCTTGAACATGGCAATGAGTTGACTCCAATGGCCTCCACAGTCACCAGATCTCAATCAAATAGAGCGCCTTTGGGATATGGTGGAACGGGAGATTTGCATCATAATTGTGCAGCCGACAAATCTGCAGCAACTGTGTGATGCTATCATGTCAAGTGTGTATATATATGTGTGTGTGTGTGTGTGTGTGTGTGTGTGTGTATATATAATATATATATATATATATATATATATATATATATATATATATATATATATATATATATGTGTGTGTATGTATATATATATACCAAATTACCAAATGTTAAGAGGGGACCCAAAATCAAATTATATGCTACAACTTTCCCACTTATTAGATGAGGGCCTAGCAAACGGTTTCTTAAATAAAGCGACACATGACTATTTGATAAATAAACATCCAAAGACACCATTATTTCATATATTCCCAAAAGTACACAAAAGTACTGAGAATGTTCAGGGGCGTCCTATAGTATCAGGGATGGGATCACTATTGGAACCAGTATCAGAATGGGTGGACTCCATCCTACAGCCATTAGTTCTAAACCTAACTAGTTATCTCAGGGACTCTACTCACCTAATACAAAAACTAAAAAATGTAACATGGACTACTAAAAGTAGATGGTTATCCCTAGACGTAGTGTCACTTTATAGTAACATACCACATGTACTAGGTCTAGAAGCAGTAAAATATTTCTTACATACACGTAGTAATTTGGATGAGACTTTCCAGGAATATCTGTTAAGAATCATAGAATATCTTCTAACCCATAATTATTTCTCTTATGGGGGGTGTTCTATCTGCAGAGATGTGGCACAGCTATGGGGGCAAAATTTGCCCCCACATACGCCAACCTATTTATGGGTTGGTGGGAGCTGTGCCACATCTATGCGGATGGAGGCCCCTTCAGGGATAACATTAAAATTTACCACAGATTCATTGATGACCTGATCCTAATATGGGAGGGGGACGACGCCACCATAGAGAACTTCCTAAAATACATAGGAGCCAATAAGATGGGAATTAGATTCACACATGAGTTAAAAAATAGAGAAATTAATTACTTGGACCTCACATTGCGAGGTAATAATTCCAGTGGCAAAATTGAAACCACAATATATAAAAAACCAATAACAAAGAATGCACTTTTACATGCAAGGAGCGAACACCCCAAAGAAACTTTCAGAGCCATAGCAAAAGGCCAACACATCAGAATAAAAAGAAATTGTTCCAATGAGGAGGATTATTTAAAAGAGGCAAATCTTCTAGACAAACAACTTAAAGATAGAGGCTACAACAAAAAAAACATAAAGAATGCACGCATGGCAGTGTCCACTAAAGTACAGGGTGACCTAATTACAACAAAACCTAAAAAGAAACCTAGATTTGACGCCAATAGAATCAAGTTTGTTACACAATATTCACCACAATATAACCTAATATGTAACATAATAAAGAAACATCTACCCATTCTGAGAGCAGACAGCAGTCTAGCAAAAATAATAGACAGCAATTGTTTATTTTCATATAGAAGAGGCAGAACGATAGGGAACATAGTCTCCCCAACAAACGTAAAAATGAACAAACGAACAACTTGGCTTCAATCTAAAGGTCACTACAAATGTGGCTACAGTGATTGTAAGGCTTGTAAACACGCAGACATAGGAAATACTTTTAAATCGACGAAGACTGGAGAAATATTCCAGATAAACAGACACTTAAACTGTAGAGACAAAGGGGTAGTGTATCTCATAGAGTGTAATATTTGTAAATTTCAATATATCGGTAAAACGGTGAGAGAAATAAGAAATAGAATTAGAGAGCATTTATCCAGTATCACAGTAGACACCGAAAAGAGTAGACAAAGAGAGGACAAGCTTCTACCGATAACCAAACATTTTATAGGAACACAACATCACTCAAGTGGACAATAGTAGAAAAAATAACTTTAGACTCAAGGGGGGGTGACTTGGATAATATACTAAGCAAGAAAGAGGTATATTGGATGTTTCGACTGAAAACAAATGTCCCCTATGGATTTAATTCCAGGTTTGAGCTTATCAACTTTTGGGAATAAATCCACTAAGTATATAGCCCCTTTTAGAGCCTTTTTGAATCAATCAAATTTATATAAAGAAAGATATATTCCTGTAAATAACAATTTAGAGAAGATAATAAAATTAAAACTGAAATTAAAATTAAAAATAACAATTATATTGACCTAGAGTAATTGTTATACTCCAATTCACAATAGACTCCAGAAGCCCGTATTAATAAAGCATATACACACATAATAAGTTTCTGGCACCCCACATAATATTGTAGAAAGGAAACCATACAAATAATAACATTTAGGGGTTAACAGCAGAAACTAATTGGGCAAGACTGTTTTTAATTAGTATCATTACAAAGTATATATAGTTGTGCTACTACTGCACCAGATCAGAGGTCTATGAGTACGGCTCAGTGGAGCTGAAACGCGTAAGACCTGACCTGATCTGATGCCCTTTTATTTCCCCTTGTTTGTTTATGCTTTTAAAGTATACCAATAAAAGTTATACGTTTTAATCCACTCACGGCTGGAAATTCCCTTGTTTGCATTTGGATATATATATATATATATATATATATATATATATATATATATATATATATGTGTGTGTGTGTGTGTGTGTGTGTGTGTGTGTGTGTGTGTGTATATATATATATATATATATATATATATATGTGTGTGTGTGTGTGTGTGTGTGTGTGTATATATATATATGTGTGTGTGTATATATATATATGTGTGTATATATATATCAGTGACGTGCGGTGAGGTCACAGGTTGGTGAGGCGCTGGCTATGATACTCCTGAGAACATATAGAGGGGGGGAGGGCAGAGGAGAGAGCGAGAGAGAGAGAGAGACAGGGAAGGGGGAGAGAGGGAATAAGAGGGAGAGAAAGAGAGAGAGAGAGAGAGAGAGAGAGAGAGAGAGACAGGGAAGGGGGAGAGAGGGAATAAGAGGGAGAGAAAGAGAGAGAGAGAGAGAGAGAGAGACAGGGAAGGGGGAGAGAGGGAATAAGAGGGAGAGAAAGAGAGAGAAAGAGAGAGAGACAGGGAAGGGGGAGAGAGGGAATAAGAGAAAGAGAAAGAGAGAGAAAGAGAGAGAGACAGGGAAGGGGGAGAGAGGGAATAAGAGAAAGAGAAAGAGAGAAAGAGAGAGAGACAGGGAAGGGGGAGAGAGGGAATAAGAGAAAGAGATAGAAAGAGAGAGAGACAGGGAAGGGGGAGAGAGGGAATAAGAGAAAGAGAGAGAAAGAGAGAGAGAGACAGGGAAGGGGGAGAGAGGGAATAAGAGAAAGAGAGAGAAAGAGAGAGAGACAGGGAAGGGGGAGAGAGGGAATAAGAGAAAGAGAAAGAGAAAGAGAAAGAGACAGGGAAGGGGGAGAGAGGGAATAAGAGAAAGAGAAAGAGAAAGAGAAAGAAAGAGAGAGAGAGAGAGAGAGAGAGAGAGAGGGAGAGAGAGAGGGAGGGGGAGAGAGAGAGAGGGAGGGGGAGAGAGAGAGGGAGGGGGAGAGAGGGGGAGAGAAAGAGAAAGCGAAAGCGAAAGCGAAAGAGAGAGAGAGAGGAAAGGGAGGTGTGATATATAGAGAGAGAAAGAGAGGGAGGGGGGAGAGGGAGTATATAAAAGTATACAGTATATATATAATTCCACACAGTGGCATATTTAGGTTTTGTGCTGACCCAGGCATTTAAAATTGTGCTGCCCCACCCTCCATTTTTTAGCCATAATATATATATATATATATATATATATATATATATATATATATATATATATATATATATATATATAAAATGTAATGGGTTTTAGAAAGTAAATGAGGAGGAGGAAGAAAGAAGAGAGGAGGGAGGAAGAGTAAAAGGGAGGGATGCATTTGGGGGTGATTAAACTGTGGCATATAAAATTCAATTATTTGTGAGACAGGTTCTTGATAATGAAAGACTGCATAATGTGTTAACATTATGTAGGCAGTTACTGTGAACATAATGTTAACACATTACACAGTCTTTGATAATTAAAAGCCTGTCTCACAAATTTCTGATTTTATGTATATGAAGCAAGGTGTTTCAGCTACAACAGTACTCTAAGGCAGTGCTAGTGTATTATACATACTATTGTAAAAGTAAGATAAAACACATTTCCTGGTTTCTTGGTGTATATATATATATATATATATATATATATATATATATATATATATATATATATATATATATATATATATCAAAGAAACAGGAAAGGTTAGCTTTCTTAACTTTTATTTTACACCACAACAGAAGAGTTTTAAACAAAAAATAAATAACAATTATGTTTTTTAAAATTTATTTTATCTTTTGAGATTTTACTTAAGTGTAATCTACCATCTATAAGGTGTAAGTGACCTGTGCTTCTCACACTGACTGGCTGCATAGTTTTGGATTTGCAAAAGTATGTGCTTATTTTAACTCCTTGAACAAACTTAGCTATATTTTACATTGTTATATAACTAGTGGGAAAAAAAAGTAATTTTTTTTCTCAGATATAATGTTAGGCTGTTCCTGCAGAGATCGGACAACAGTGCTACTAACAGCTTTGGTGTGTTTTTAACATAAGGGATAAACCTCCTATTACGTCCTACGTTCTACTAATAAAATAAAAACACAACACAACTGCTTGGGGAAAAGACCGGTCACGGTCGCGTTTATTAAATAAACCAAATTTAATTCTGCCTAAATTAGCCAATACTTAGGCAGCAAATTTCAACCTCTGAATGAACTTGTAACAAGTTCATTCCAGTTGGTGGCGGCATCTTCTTCTAACTAGCTAACCCCTACTGATTGCCGGTCAAGGCCCCTCCGATGTCTGCAGCGTGGCACAGGGTTGCGCACGCTCATTGGTACAGCGAGAGAGATTCGTTACGAAGAGCTCTTCGGCCTGCAGCTCTTTAAAGGGAGAGGAACCCCTAAGCCGGCACTTAGTGGGCGACACCTCCCCCTGTGTTCGGGCCGTCACTCTGCTCTCTCTGTACCCGCTCCCAGGGCCTTGACCGACCGCCAGCTAGGGCACCATTCTACCAACCCGGTAAGGCGTCCCCTCCCAACGAGTCATCCAACACGTGTGAGAGAGGTGGTTGACTATCTTAAAACCTCGGGCTTATGGGGCTGGTTCAACTAAACCTACCCCCGCCGAGGGCAGACTTACCCATAACCTAACTGCCGCCACATACCTTCATCCAGGGTCGGGCGGGCGGGGAAATTTCTCGTCGAAGTCTGGAGGCAGGAAGAGGCCGGATCCACTGGAGCAGGACCCTATAAAGGCAAGAGGTACACCCGCCCACCCACTTGCAACATTGTAGCATACACACACTCTAGAAACCTCCAGACTTCAAGTCAGCTATCCCTTAATTTTGCTACAGGCCCACTAGAGGGCCCTCCACTTCCATAAGGGATAAACCTCCTATTACGTCCTACGTTCTACTAATAAAATAAAAACACAACACAACTGCTTGGGGAAAAGACCGGTCACGGTCGCGTTTATTAAATAAACCAAATTTAATTCTGCCTAAATTAGCCAATACTTAGGCAGCAAATTTCAACCTCTGAATGAACTTGTAACAAGTTCATTCCAGTTGGTGGCGGCATCTTCTTCTAACTAGCTAACCCCTACTGATTGCCGGTCAAGGCCCCTCCGATGTCTGCAGCGTGGCACAGGGTTGCGCACGCTCATTGGTACAGCGAGAGAGATTCGTTACGAAGAGCTCTTCGGCCTGCAGCTCTTTAAAGGGAGAGGAACCCCTAAGCCGGCACTTAGTGGGCGACACCTCCCCCTGTGTTCGGGCCGTCACTCTGCTCTCTCTGTACCCGCTCCCAGGGCCTTGACCGACCGCCACAAGAGAACATCAACTCTCGCCGCCACCCTTAACCAACATAGCCCTTAAATAACATCAACCATATAAAACCAGAACAATTATACAAAAAATTTTTTTTTTTTTTTTTTAAATATAACCACGGTCAGATACCAACCATAGCCTGAACTTCAACTAAATTAACTATTGAAATTGCCAACTTCCCATTTAAATAACCAATGAGATGGCTTTCTTAATGTCAGCCAGAAAAATGTCCAACCCAGCGTCCGCCAGGTGAACCCCATCAGGTCGGTAAAGGGCCTTCTTGTCGGCCGTGATAGTGTCATGTCTGATGACAAAACCTCCAACGGCCGTGACCGCTCTTCCCACTTCCCTGTTTACTTTCTTGCGGACGTTATACGCTGCCCTCTGCGTGACGATGTGACGCCACCGCAGCCGTGCAACCACGTTAGACCATCCAATCCGCACGTCCTTGAGCCACGTGCACACCCACTTTATGTCCGCAATCATAATCTGTATCAAATCCAACACTGGGATGGATCCCAGGTCATTACCCCCCAAATGCACAACAATCACTTGAGGCTTTCCCCACCTCCTATGCGCATCCTGTAACAATGAGGGAAGTTCTCTCCAATTTAAACCCCTGCGGCCGAGCCAGCGGATGTTAGCCCTGGAAGTCGCCACTCCTAGCTGCTGCCCGCCCGGGGATTGATGTGCCCTGATAGCCGCCCAGTGGATAAAGGAATGCCCAATAATCCACACGCGCACTGGGGTCCTTACTTTACCTAAAACAACATGGATGGGGACAATGAAATGCTGCCATATGACCACAGTAGGCGTCCCCTGCCTCCCCCCCCTCCCGGCCGAGGAGGTGACAGAGAGGACCGCCCAACCCCGCCCCCGAGCACTAGTCTTTCAGAGGGCGGATGTAGCCCCTATAGCGCTCTGACTTCCACCGCCCCAGTTTCTTAATGACCGCCTTAGATGACCCACTAGCCGCTGCGCAAGTCGCCGCCCCGATCCGAAACGAATGCGGGGCGATCTTAGAGGGATCTAATCCCGCTGCCGCTGCGACCTTGGCTAGCACTCTACGGAACTGGAATGCCGAAAGTGAGCTACCGTCCTCGTGGACTAGAAACTGATGCGCTCCCTCCGGGCGAATGCGGCAATACTCCGCCACGCTCCGCACCGGACAGCAGTCCTGGAATTCGTTTCTGGCTAAAGGTAACCACGCCCCCTTTCCCTCTTGATCCGTCTTGGATCGTGGGATGAGCAGAAGGACACCGTCTACGGAGGACCTCACATGCTCCATTTTAATACCGCCCCCTTCAGCCTTTGTAGAAGCGGAAACGACTTCCCCTATTCTGAGTGCCCCTGCGAACGCCAGCGCGAAAGCCGCCCGAAACAAACATGCCTCGTAGGGGGAGCGGCATACGACCCCCAGCTTGCCTACCATCAACCGCAATCTATCAGACGTGATTGGTTCCCTCTGATCCTTGAGAGGTGGGGCCAGCCGACCCCACCCCTTCAAGATCTGCCTTACTAAGAAAGCACTAGTGTAATCTGCCAGGCCCAAGGCTTTGTTGAAAAACGACAAAGCCGCTAACCTGCTGAGAGTTGACAACCTCGACACACCCTCTAGCTTCAGACACGCCAACCATTCTAAAACGTGTACCTGAGACGCCTGATGGACTGAGAAACCCTTCTGTTCACTGAAGCGCTCCCACGCCTTCCAGTGCGACATGTACGTCGCCCACGTCTTAGGAGCGAGCGACGCCCTGATTAGGGGGAGAACGGTCTCCCAACCTCTGCCAGCTGCCAAAGAAAAGGAGGGCATGTTAGACCCTCCGCCGCTGCCCTCGGGGCCACCCTCCTGAACTGATCCCATTGAAATCTAGATAATGCATCAGCTATAACATTGCTAACCCCTGGCACGTGCCGAGCAGTGAAGCGAACATTAAGCTGCAAGCACCGCAAGACCAGGTGTCGCAGGTAGGTTACCACTACCGGCGAAGCTGCAGACAATCTGTTAATGGCGTACACCACGCTCATGTTGTCTGACCAGAATATTACTGACCGATTGGCCAGTCTCTCCCCCCACAGCTCGACTGCAACGACTATGGGGAAAAGTTCCAGCAGTGCTAAATTACGCGTGAGACCTGAGACAAACCAATTCCCTGGCCAAGCTTCCGCGCTCCAATCCCCGTCCAGATATGCGCCATAGCCAAACCCCCCAGCTGCATCCGTAAACAGGTGCAGGGATTGGTTAGAGATGGGCCCAGCCCTCCAAAGGCATACCCCGTTAAAATGGACCAGGAACTTCTCCCAAATTCTTAGGTCGTCCCTCATCTGGTCCGTCACCCGGCGTCTGTGCCTGAACCCCCGCGGCCCTTTCAACTGGGCCTCCAGCCTGCGATTGAAGACCCTCCCCATGGGAATGGCCCTGCCTGCGAAGTTAAGGAGGCCCAATAGCGCTTGCAGCTCCTTGATGGAGATGTACTCCGCGCGGCACGCCGATTGAACCGCCTCCAGGAGGCGGTCGACTTTATCCTTCGGGAGCCTGCATAGGGATTCTACTGTGTCTATCTCTATGCCCAGGAATGTCAGGCAGGTGCATGGGCCCTGGGTTTTTTCTCCCGCAAGAGGGACCCCAAAATCGGTCGTAACCTCCTGCATTACCCTCATCAACCTGGCACACTCGTCGCTACCGGCCCCCCCTACCAGCAAGAAATCATCTAGGTAGTGGGCCACAGCCCCGCCCCCGGATGCCTCTTGTACCACCCAGTGTAAGAAGGAGCTGAAGCACTCAAACAGGGCGCACGACAATGAGCAGCCCATGGGCAGGCACCTGTCAATGAAGAATTCGCCTTCGAACTTCATACCCATCAACCTGAAGGAAGAAGGATGAAGCGGGAGCAAGCGGAAAGCCGACTCGATGTCCAGCTTAGCCATAAGCGCCCCCCGACCCCGTGACCGCACCACCTCCAGTGCATCATCGAAAGATTGGTAGTGCACCGAGCTGAGGTCTGGGTCAATTGCGTCGTTCACTGACGCCCCTTTGGGAAACGAAAGGTGATGGATAAGCCTAAACTTACCCTGCTCTCTCTTGGGCACCACCCCCAAGGGAGAAACCACCAGATCCGGCAGAGGCCGCTCTCTGAACGGCCCAACTACCCTCCCCAGTCTCAACTCCTTCGCCAGCTTTTCCCTCACCACGTGGGGGAATTCGGAAGCCGACTTCAAATTGCGGTGTATGCATGACCCTGTTACCGGGGTATTAACTGGAATCCTAAAACCCTCTCTTAACCCTGTCGATAGGAGCACCGCCGCCTCCCCATCAGGGTATAGCGCCAACCAAGGCGCCATCCTCTCAATTTGAAGTGGAGTTGGGGCCCTTGACCCCAGCCCCCCCTCTACTACTCTGGAAGGGTGCGCTAGCGTCCCTCCTTTTCGCGCACTCAGACCCTGGGTGTGGTCCGCTGCAAAATTTGCAGATGTGACGAAAGGAGCAATTCGCTCCCCTGTCACACTGCTTGTCCTGGAATTTCCAGCACTCCCTCCCGCGTCTCTTCTGGCGGGGTAAGGACCGCTGGGCTCCAGGCCTAGCCACCGCCGGTGGCGAGGTGGACCTCTCGCGCCCCAATTTGGACCACAGGTGCATATCCTGCGTCCCAAAATGCAATATAGGATTGCCGACCATTTTCTTGTGGAATGCTACATCGTAATCCCGCCATGCGCCTTCTTTAAATCTCTTGTAAATATCGCCAATAGTGTCTTGATATTTAAAGAGGTTATGCCCCTGAGTCGGCCACCTATCCACGTAGCAAGACGCCAATATCCTATAACCTGCTTGCCACTCCTCGTACGTCTCCTGACGCCGCACCTTTTTGGGGCCGGAGCCATCGGCCGCCCTCTCCTTGGCCCTGCAAGCTTCTGGAGAGAGCTCGTAGATATTCACATATCTACCTTCCTGTATCTTTTTGATAACTTTCGCTTTCAGGTGCCCATATAGCGAGTGGACAAGACACGGGTAAGAGTCCCCGTGCACCGCCACTTTCCGAGGAGCTACCTGGCCTGCGGCTGCTACCGCCGCTTCCGCAACCTGGGTTGCAGAGTCGCCCTCAACTACGCCCTGTGCGCCTGCTTTCGCCTGGACCTGAGCTGCCACTAACTTCTTTATCATCCTGAACATCTGCTGCTGTCCCTTTCCCACTAAACCCAGCCCTGCCTCACTATCAGAGCCAGAGTCACTAGAGGAAGGACCCATGTTCGTGTGTGTGATGTCAGTGATGTTACACTCACCGGCCTGTGGTAGCGTCAGCGATGCGCCCTCCGATGATGGAAGCTGCATTGTACTAGAAGGTGTTGATGGACCAGCAACTGCTGTGGATGTAGAAGACCCCCCAACGGCTCCAGAAGCTGCCATCTGACTACTTGTGCCAGCTTGCATCCTGCGTTCCTCAACCGTAGGGACCTGTGAAGAAAAAGCAGACTGGGGAGTACTCTGAGCGGCAATGAGGGCCCCAGATGGGGAACCGCCCTCCCTTTCGCCTACCCTTGCCCTCTCATTCACCCCCAATGCAGACGCCACAGCTCTCCTAATCAGGTCCTCCTGAGCCCCCAGCGCCTGACTCACACACTCTCTCACTTCCCGCTGCACAGTCGCAGCAATTTGTGTGCCATCCATGCTTACAATCACACCCCTTGCTTGGCTCTGCTGCCCATTCACTGATTCACTGAACCCACTTGATCCCTGGCCATTCCTATTAGTCTCCGGCCTTGATGCCAAATTCTGACCCCTGCCAGCATCTAGCCTGTCCTCTGCTTGTTGCCTGATGCTCATGAGGCCCCTGCCCTGAGAGGTACCGGCGTCATTTGCGCCCCCATTCTGCCCTCTGTTCCTGTTCATACCCTGGCTGGGCCCTGGCCTTACCGCCTCCCTAGCCACAATGATGTCGGCGTCATGTGCGCCTATACCCCTCAGTCCAGATAACTCAGCTGCCCCAGCCTGCCTAAAAGGTTGCTGACCAGACCCTTGAGCTAAATTAACCCCTGCCTGAGTGGACCCCCCTTGAATGCTGGATATCGATTGCTGCCCTGGGCCCTGTGCCCGATTGACCACTACTGCACTGACCCCTGCGGTGACGTCATCTGCGCCCCCGCTTATGGCACCTCTCCGGTTTGCTTGCTCCTGCCCCATGCCCCCTTCTCGCTGAACTGCCGAGCCCTCACCCGCCCCCCCGCCCCCTGCGACCGTCGTCGCCACCCGGAGTCTCCCCAACTTACGTGGAGCTACTCCGGTCGGCGTCCCCGGTCTCGAAGCAGGGCGGCGTCTGGCTCGCGTGCGACCGCGCTCCTCACCCACAGAAGATCCGTCAGAAGGGGAGGAGTCGCGTCGCGCGTCACGTGCGGGGGCGTGGCCACGCCCCGCCGACGTAGAAGGCCCAACGCTCGCTTGGCCTGGCAAGCCACCGCTACCACCGGACCCCCCAGCCACACCCCGCCCCTGCAGCGCATCGCCCGGCCCCATGGCAGAGGCCAGGGATTGCGCAAGGGACAGGACGGCGGCTAGAGCACCCGGCGGGAGCGCCGGAACCTGCTGCAGCCATGCTGCCACCTCACTCTCCCTAGTGGACACAGTCCCCTCGCCTGTTAGAGCCCTAGCAGAGGCCTGGGCTAATGATTTGCTAACCCCTCCCTGCGCAGCCCTAGACTCACTCCCCCCGGCCCTAGTGCCAGCCCTTGCCCCACACCTGCTCTTAGGGGGAAAACTCAACTCCCTTCTAGCAGCCTGCTTAGCAGCAATAGAGGGCCTATTGGATGCCCTAATCTGGGGGGTAGGGGGTACCACATTTTCAGGATCTGATGTTCCTTTTTCTCCTCCAGGTCCCTTCCTCCTAGAAGGCTCAACTACAGCATCCCTGTATCTCCTGGGAGGCAAAGAAGTTCGCCTAGAACGCTTCATGACAGCTGAGGCCTAAGTGGAAGAAGACCAGCTCTGCAGAAATTTCTCGTCGAAGTCTGGAGGCAGGAAGAGGCCGGATCCACTGGAGCAGGACCCTATAAAGGCAAGAGGTACACCCGCCCACCCACTTGCAACATTGTAGCATACACACACTCTAGAAACCTCCAGACTTCAAGTCAGCTATCCCTTAATTTTGCTACAGGCCCACTAGAGGGCCCTCCACTTCCATAATATACAGATATTAATAAATCACTAAAACGCTGCAGATCATTTTTTCACTACAAACAGGAGACACTATTAAAATAATTTTTGGACAATAAATTTACTTATATATATATATATCTATGACGATGTTCGGCAACATTCAGATCTAGCACTTAACAGTGCGCGCGTGACAGCAATGACATATAAATAAGTGTATGTGTATGAACACATTGTTGGAACTTAAGAGCCCCAGGGATCCCATACCACCACATTACCCCTGATAAGAGGAGGCGCCGGGCTGTTTGTGGCAGGGAAGGAAGGAGCTGCCCTGTAGAGCACACTGAGGCCTAGCTAGGTTCGAACGCCTGGTCCTTACCTGAGCTAATGACAACCAGTCGTCACGACCGCGCCAGGGTCCATCCACCCATGTGGCTGAGCTCCGTGTCCGCTCCTGTCCTCCTCCACTCCTTGGCTCCTCCTGGCCTGGCCCCTGGCCCTGGGTCAGTCACTCTTTTCCAGGCACACGCCACACAGTACTCTGTCTCCTCCAGCCTCCAGGACCTCCTCCTCCTGAACTGCTGTCACTGACTCACTGAGCACAGTGAGCTGATGAGCACTTTTAAAGTCGGGCACGCAGTTGCAGCAGAAGCTCCCTCTCTTCCTCTTCTTCCCACCTGAAAAGACAAGCCCGGCGCGACGTCACGTGACCAAAAGGTCACTCACTCTGTCAATCAGCAGGCACGCCTCCCTGCAGTGCTGAATGCTGATTGGCTGAGTGATTTAGCTCATCATGGAGGCGGTTTTGAGAACCGCCTCCATTGGAGCTACTATGAGGGCCCGGCGAGTCACCAGTGGGTGGTGCAGCTCCAAGTAAACCGAGGATTGTAATTTAGATCCATGTTGCACAATTATTGGAGGGCAGTGGACCGGCTCACTGCCTCAAAATTGCACAACAATGGATGCTAACTGAATTTGGCTGATGCGCAAGCACGGTAAAATAAAATAATAATGTGTATGTAAAATCGCCATCTGGGGGTGGGGGGGTACCCCTTGGTGTGGGGGTGGGCGTAGCAAAAAAAATAAAATAAAAAAAAATACTTTATTTTTTTTATTTTTAATAAATATTATTTAAATCTTTTTTTCCCTGATTGGACAGGGGCGCTGCCTCCCCTGCCTCCTATTACTGCACGTCCCTGATATATATATATATATATATATATATATATATATATATATATATATATATATATGTGTGTGTGTGTGTGTATGTATATATATATATATATATATATATATATATATATATGTGTGTGTGTGTGTGTATGTGTGTATATATATATATATATATATATATATGTGTGTGTGTGTAAATATATATATATATATATATATATATATATATATATATATTGTGACAGACCCTTCTGTCAGGACTGAAGGAGTTAATTGTGTTTAGCTAAGAAACTAATTTCTAAAGACAGGTTTTCTGGCCTCAGCTATTGTGTGCTATAATTACATTTAAGTAATAAACAGGCCATTGTTTAATCACCCTCAGAGAGCAGACGCTAGGTGATAAGACAAGCCAAATGTGTTTAAGTTGTTATCTGCCTAAGTAAAGTATTTAAGTAATGTAATTCTACTGTTTCATAAAAGGGCGTCTTCCCCTTTTTATCTAAATGTACAAGAGTCTTTCAACCCCCCCATCTGGGGTCAAACCTGTATAAATACTAGGCATCTAGCCTTTAATAAATGTCATTCTGTTTTAAACCTGAAACTGGCTGGGTTGTGAATTGCTGATTCCCTATGCAGGACATTGTTCATCTGGTATTAACCCTTGGTACACTGTTGGTACCGTAACATTGGTGGCAAGCGACGGAATGAACCTTATCGCCCAGAAGAGCAACTACACAAGCCAGTAACCTCAGGAAGAGGGGGATTATTACAATACTGACTAAGATGGAAAGAGTACCAGGAACAGAAGGAACCAATGGGCCCAGC